>NC_051179.1:206913927-206938011 GCF_013339695.2 Rhipicephalus sanguineus
GCCAACGTCTCTCAACATTTGACAGCCTTGTCTTAACATAAAAAATGCAACCTTACCTAAACATCGCTCGCACAACATTGCTTAACGTTGTTGAATGTCGAGCAACATCTGACAACATTGACGCAATGTTGTAAAATGTCGCGCAACATTCAACAACATTCGTAACATTGCGACCACATTGCAGCAACAGTTCGTGCTACTACGGACTTTTCTCGAGCAGGTGCACGACATTCCTACCACTGTTGAAATGTGGGTTGTTTGGTACATACTGCCGATGAAACAGCGCTGAATGTCTGTCACACAAGAAGACACACAACATAGCGCATGTGTTGTGCGTCCTCTTCTTGTGTCCCCGTTCATTCAGCGCTACTATTTTTCGTCGGCATTCCTACCACTGATCATGTGGGATTCTTAAAAATTTATGACCCTATTCAACGTCGCTGTTTTCGGTCCACTATTTACCGCTCCGTTCGCCCTGACGTGGCTTGGTGTAAATCTTGTCAGCACCACAAAACGCCACACCTCTCCAGCAGGGCGCCTTCAGCCTACAGCTATGCCATCTACACCAATAAGCTACACCACTAAGTATGGCATCACGCAGGCTATCCCAACCAGTTGTGCTACCAGCGTCACTGACTTCCTCCTCGAAGACGTGATACTTCACCAGCCCCTCCTTGACAACTCGTCACAGATCGGGGTCGATGCTTTCTATCAATGGGGGCTCAAGCAATCTAGCGCTCTTGCGACTAAATACACAATACACAAGTTTGCCACTGTGTATTACCCTCAGACCAACGGCCTCGCAAAGCGGCTGTAATGAACTATGACAGACGTACTCGCCATTTAGGTATCTCCTGATCATCGCGACTCGGACGAAGCTATCGCATTTGCAACGTTTACCGGCAACACGTGTCGGCCCGTACTAAGCTTCTTGGCTGTTCCGGCCCTTGCGAGAGGCTAAATTTCGTGACAGCGACCCGCATGATGAGGTGAGCCAGATACTCATGACATATAAGAGCTGCATTCATTCATTCATTCATTCATTCATTCCAAAAACCGGCCGCAGGTTGAAGGTGGCAGTAAATCAACGAACCGGTATGCCGAAACTGCCAGTTTACCTAATACCACCACCCGCGACGTTCAATCTCTTCTGCACCAGCCACTTTCCAGCGGATAATGGATACCGTTTTCGCTGGCTTAGAAGTGGCAAAGCTGTCTTGTGTGCATCGCTGATATGGCCATCTTCTCCGAGACTTTCGAAGAACATGTGAAGCGCCTAAGAATGCTTCCGGGAGCCATTCGCGCAGCTAAACTCGCACTGGCACGCCAAAAATGCCGTTTCGGCTATGAAGAGCTGAAATTTCTGGTATATGTCGTGAGTGCGGATGGACTTCGGCTTGATCCAGACGAAACTGTTGTTCCATCAGACAAAAGGGCAGTGTCACGTTCCTTCGGCTTGTGCGCTTAGCATTGTCAACTTTTCGAAGATAGCCGAACAGCTCACGCGACTCATCCGGGATGACGTACTCTTTGTCTCGACCACAAAGGAAGATACATCTTTCACAGGGTTATGGCAGAGAATGTAAACAGCACCTGTTCTTGTCCATTTAGAAAACTACGCTGCTACAGAAGTGACACAGATGCCAGCAACGTCGACGTGACGCTGCCCTTGTACAACGACGTGGCGGCGTCGAGCATGTCATAGCTTACGCCAGTTGTACATTCTCTCGAGCGCAGATCAACTACTGAACTTCAGAGAAAGAATGCCTCGCAGTCATATTGATGACAACAACCTTACCGCTACGTCCGTCCCGTGAAAGTGGTCACTCGCTTGCTGGTTGGCCAATCTGAGACCCGTGTGGCCTTCTGTGTAGAGGGCGGGGTAGAAAGATGGAGCTGCCGACGTGCTTTTACGAGCACCTGTGGGACACCCTGTTATGAGCTTAGAGGATGACGATGGCGTTCTAAGAATCCGCGGCAGAATGCTTCAACTGTCTCTACGATTTGTTGTCCAACCGAACCTTCCAGGTCCGCCTTGGCGTGACACTTTCTCGTGTATTTACTCAAGGAAACGGTGTGCCTCATGGGTGTGTTTGGAGCACTACACTTTTTGTTGTGAAAATGAACTCTGTCAACTAAGTTATACCATCCGCACTGATGCATTCTTTGTACGCTGACGATCTCCAGATTGCGTGCCACGCGTCCAACATGGTAACATGTCAACGACAGACTCAAATCACATTGAACAAACTAACACAATGGGCTGAGAAAATCGGTTTTCGTTGCTCCAGGGAAAAGACAGTTGCCATGCTATATTCTCAGAAAAGAGGCTTGCAGCCTGACCCAATTCTTCAACTGAATAAAACAGGCTTACCAGTCAAACAAGAGCACAAGTTTCTAGGAGTCACATCTCACAAGAAACTCAACCTTCTATCACACATTACCAGTCGAAAATTAAAGCGACTGGGGCACTCAACGTCCTTGAAGTTCTGTCGCGGAAGCACTGGGGCGCTGACCGTAAGTACCTTCTGCACATCTATCGTTCATTGGTGCGTAGCAAATTAGATTATGGTAGTGTAGTTTATGGTTCAGCGAGGCAGTCCTAACTCAAGAAACTCGACCCCGTACATAACAAAGGGATATGCTTGGCAACCGGTGCATACCGGACCTCGCTGCTTCCCAGCTTGTGCTCGGAGAGTAACGAACCGGCACTGGACAGCAGAAAAACGCAGCTAATGCTTACATATGTCCTAAGAGTTCGATCATCGCCGAACCACATGTGCTACAAGACTACCACACACTGTGACAAGCGACTCCACTACACTAACAAACCAAATATATAAGACCACCTATACTCAGATTCAAAGAAAAATGTCGCGAGTGTAACGTCCTTGCAGATGCCCTTTCTGTTATTAAAAGGCCAAGAAAACGCCTCCCTGGAAAAACTTTACGCAATTTTTTTACCTGTCATTGACACATCTTACAAAACAAGGTACAGCATGTGAACACATATTAAATGCGGAGCATTTCTTAGCCGCACCTGCGGCGTCGGGCGCCGTCCACACCCCCACTGCGCATGCTCGGCTCGTCTCGTGCCGGCAGCAAGCCTCTCCTCTCCCTCCCTCGCATGCTCGGCTCGTCTCGTGCCGGAAGCAGGCCTCTCCTCTCCCTCCCTCCCTCCTCTTGATCGAACGCGGGCGGTGTGTATATAAGCGGAGGAGCGCGCTTTCGGAATTCAGTCAAGGGCGTCTTTACTTGGCTTTCGCTTGACTTTACGCTTTCCTTGACTCGAGTAGATGGGATCAGCGTCCCACCACTCGTTGAAGGCAAGGTTACCCCACCCTCACCGTCGGCGTCAACAACAGCAAGCAACGCAGAAGACAAGGCTGCGAAGAGGCGTGCATACGACGCTGAACGCAAGCGTTTGAAGCGAGCTGCGGACCCGGAACTTCGTGTACGAGAAGCTGCTGCGAGACGGCAACGACGGGCTGCGGATCCTTCACTCGGGGAACGAGAAGCAGCTGCGAAACAGCAACGACGGGCTGCGGATCCTGAACGTCGTGTTCGAGAAGCAGCAACCGTTCGTCAACGTCGAGCAGCGGATCCATCACTCGGGCAGCGCGAGGCTTCTGCGAAACCCAATTACGCAACATTCACGCGATACCCCCACCACTCTGCGAAGCATTTACTCGAGTTCCCCCCGTGGGAAGATGCGGGCGACACTTTTTACAGGAATTTCGCACCGTTCAAGACAGGTACAACACATGCAAAGAATTTTACACTGATGGCTCCAAGACGGTTAGCTACGTCGGTAGCAGTGTCGTGTAATCTCCGTGGGAAGAAACAGTCAGATTACTACAGTTCATTTCAGTTTTTACGGCTGAGTGTTATGCCTTGTGGATGGCAGTAAAAGGAATTGAAAGCGCTAGATACAAGAAAACAATATTTTTTAGAGATTTCTTGAGTGCATAGGAGGCCCTCCATATACGCTCTCAATACGAACCCTTCATTGGCGACATTTTGAACATATTATCGCGTCTAAGCGAAGGAGGAAAATTGGCGGACCCTTAAGTTTCGCCTTTAACCCATATATGCCCAGTGTCCTACATATAGGACGCATCTTTGATGCACTCTAACATCGCTATTTCTTTAGCTGATGACTAGCGCCTCCTACAGCACATCAAGCAGGTCTCATCCTCACATCGGGATACCCGGAAATGAAAGGGAAGATCAGTACGCAGCAGCAGCACAGAACTTTAGTATCTCACAAGTAAATGTTCCCGTTAGGGATAGTATCCGCGCAATTCGTACAGTGCTAACATCTAAATGGCAACGGGAATGGAATATGACAGGCAACAATAAACATCAACTAATCAAGCCATTCCTAAGTGAATGGAAGTCATGTTCCTCTTTACTTCTACTTCCGTCCCTCTTTACTTTTACTTCTAGTCCCTCTTTACTTCTACTTCCGCTAAAAAGAAAGATATTTGTAATATATAGCTTCAGGAGCTGCCAGCATGGTTGCGAATTTACGAAAACGCACTCTTCGTAAAATGGTCGTCGTCAACCGGCGACGCTTCTCGAATTTTCCTGTGTTGAAAAAAAATTTATTTAAAAACGAACTGCGATTTCGTGCTGCTCAGTCATATGTGCACAACATACAAAATTATCAGGAAAATCGGAAACATCAAGTATTCACCTTTTTTTATCTTTCGTTGAATCGACCGTTATTGCTCGCCATCAATTGGCCGCGGTTTTTCAAGTACGTTTCACTCGAATAAGCATATATGCGTTCTTCCTGCAGCTCCCGAACATTCTAGCGCGACTCATGGATCATCTTGCCTTCACAACACAGATACCAAAACGTGTTTGTGTTTTCTGGTGCTAGACACTTTAGATTTCAGCATAGCTTCACGCAAAACAGGCAAAAAATAGCTCGTGTCTTTAAATAAGCGCGCCAAACGCCCGCCCAAAGGTAGCAGCGCCATCTCTTTAGAGCGAATGAAACAGGCACAGGCGCGTGACCCACCGGCGGGTCACGACGCACCTGGAAGATGTGCCGAGTGGCCACTCCGTGAGGGTCACTCCGCATCTAAAACGAGACCTCAAGAAAGTGTGCCGCAGCGAACGTATTAACAATACCATAGAAGACATGCTGGCAATGTACTTCCACGTACACCGTAATACATGGGACAAGATTCTTCCATACACTCTTAATCATGTCCTGCTTAAAGTGTCATTCTATAGCCCGGAAACGAGACGAGAAACCTAACGCCTATAGACTGCTTGTATAGCCAGCGCAAACTGTGTAACCAGCCGCCCCTCCGCGTACTAGTTTTCTCAGCGGCTCATCTCATAGGCGGGACTCAATATAGGCCGGATATTTTTCGTCTCGAATCCCGGCTAGTTGAAGGCCGGCTATAGAGATGCCCTCGTTTCACGTGACCAGCTGTCCTGGCTACGGTGAGTCCTACCTACGGTGCGTCCCAGATACGGCACGTCCTAGCTATAGGCGGTGCACGAAGCAGCGAAAAAAAATTGATTTTAGGTCACCTTGTTAGCTCTAATCGGGGATTTGGAGGCTTAGACACATATTGTACGACACACGTAATTCACATACGCATATTGCATTCAGAAGTAAACCATAGAAAAATTCACAATAAACACACGCGGATTGTGTAAGCAAGGGCGAACGCTAACCACCACACCACATCACGCCGCAGCTACGAAAGTAAAAGAACTAGGGTTTATATGCACCAATGGGTCGCTACACGCTCTGGCGTATTAGTGCAGTGGAGGTCGTTATTATGCATGTAGGTTTCACTGATACGTAAGGAGACATTTTTTTAATGACATTCGTGAAAATATATAGGAGGTCACTCAAATTATTGCTGGGAGCATGCTTGAAGTGAACTTGCGTGTTTGGTATAAATGATAAACCCGTTAAGCATATATTTGGCACTGGCGCCTCGGTGTCATTTAAAGGATCTTGCATGGCGTGCATAATACCCGAGTTCTATTCATATTAACTGTCAGCCTATTGCCTTTCGTGGATGAACGAGTTTTCAACGTCAAGATTCGCTTGCCGTGGAACGTGTGCTCGGAATCCATCCGCGGCAATCGCACAGCGGCGTAGCCGATTACCAACAGAGAATCGCCGTGTTCTCAGTAACGTCGCTGGCCGCTTCACCGCCGACGGTTGCCGGGCCGGTACCGAGCCGATATCGTGACTAAGCCTATTCAGTTTATTTCGAAGCCGTAGTCGACCGTGATTCGAAACAAACCGCGGCGCTCACGCTCATATGCCAAGGATGTTTTACCTGTTACCGTCGTTGGCTCGAACCTATTCCCGTAATACTTACACACTGAGATGAACATGCGCTGATAGTCGGGGTATTGCCAGCCATATATATAATATGAGAACACGCCCGAGCAGGCGCGGTACGCCATGCACGCAGTGCAGATGAACTTCACTTGTAAAGAATCTCATCTTGGCTCTAAACGTTAAATACTGCACGTCGCTTCCCCTCAAATGAATGACACTATTCCAGTAGACATTATTTTAGGTTCGATAAAAAATGTGGCCGACTTTTCCGTCGACCATGGAAGCGAGGATCTGGCGCTGATTGCATGCAGCTTCGCGGTCGCTCGGCGGACTGTGCCCCGGAGGAAATGCCGTTTATGTTGGACGCCACTCGCGCGACATACGTGACTCATGAATTGGGCTTTGCACGCTGGAGACACGGCGACTCGCCGTTCGCTGTTCTCAGGCACGCAGTGTGCAGGCAGGAATTTGATGGTAACATGGACTCTTATATCCGGCAGCACTTATCGCAGAAATAGTTGTGGCGTTCTGTTACGACTCTATCAGTGGCCATATTTTTGAGAACATCTTGATTCACGCTGTTATAGCGGTCCCACCACGCAATTTAAATCACCTCATACTCGTCTCAAAGGCGAGATTGCGCTAAAAGCACACTAGATGCTATATCTTTCACATTAGTTTACTGAAACATTTTCTAGAAGCGCGAGTCCATGCAATGTACTAAGTATAGTATTGGTGTGAAAGGCACTTTCATGGGCATGCAGTGCCTAACTGTGTACAAGTTTCTGCTTTTGATTAATCTTAGACAAATCTCACCGTGATTAATACGACTGTACACGCAAACATTTACGAGCTACATCCATACAGCTGCATTCTTTAAGTGAGGATAAATGAGAGGCGTTGCGTACAGCAGAAATCCAGAACGTAGTATAGTGTTGCAATAATCGAAAATGACTTTGACACCATCGAGTGTTGGAGTCTAGTGTTGCAGAGCTATACGCAGATGCTAAAGGACAACGTATGGTTTAATAGCGCACACACAAAGTGGTTGCATCTCAGTGCGCATATGTACATTCCAGAGGAGCGAAATTTCATTACGCTGATAATAATGTCAAGTCTTGCTTACCGTGAATTTAGGAGAAAAGGGTGAACGCTGTTCCGAAATCTAGGACTCCTCGTGGAAACTCTACTGCCCGCACTTGATTTCATCAGCACGCTGTTACTGATAGTAGAACATTATGTTAGCTATGTAATTTCACCGCAAATAATTCGCGCATTTGTCCAAGGAAGCCTTTTTTGTGTCATCATTACCAGCCTATATAATGTCCACTTGAGGATGGTCTCTTGACTAATCCCCAATTGAGCGTCTTCATTACGATATTTTGAGTTTGCTTGACATGCACAGGAAGCAAGGAATCAGTCTGGTTGCAGTATCCCTCATGCAGACTCCCTTGACGTCAAATGGCACGCCATGTACCGGTTCATTGTGGGCTATTAGGGTTTCAGAATTGTGCACGCAGTCATTGCGTTGGCTGGGCACGTACGCTATACAGCAGGGGTCCCAAACACGCGGCCCGCCTACCTTCCGCTAGTGGCCCGCAGTCTGCACACCAACTCTTATTCCCATATTTTTTAGCAAGAAAGTGTTTTATGCCGGGGTCCACCAAGAATTCAGTGACGTATTTCGGTCACGGAAATGACGTCAAAAAAATTACACGATCAGATGACAAAGAAAAATAGTTCCGTCAACGGGCATCGAACCCACGACCACCCGGGCCGCAACAACAGATGCTATCCACTGCGCCACGGTGACAGACTCTGGAGGCTTTACAAACGCGCCATTTATGTCTACCACTCTCCCGGTCGGCGGGCTGGTGTTGCCCTCTGGGAGCGGCAAAGTAATTCGTCGTCATTACTGTGGCCTCCGCGATTAGCACCTGCAACGCGTTACACACCCGTCCCGTTCGGCGCGTTTTGAACAGAAGTTACAACCCCCGACGTCGAAATGTCGCCTACCACGCTGGCGACTGAGTGTTGACCCCTTTCCGCCGACCGGGCTTATCTGAAAAAACATCCGAGCCTTCATTTCGGACCGTACAAGGTTCTTAGACACGTCACTTATCTTCTATACGAAGAATTTCTGGGCAGCGCAGTGTCTTGTCGTCGAGAACTTCGGCTCAACACTGTGCATGTCGTACGGCTCACGCCGTACTTCACACAGTAGCCCTCGGGCTTTCGCGCTACTTGATGTGTAGCCATGGGATGTGCTTTTTTATTCTCTTGTGTTGTAGTTTTTTTGTATTTTCCTGTGCGCGCATGGCGCAAATTAAGGTCGTCCTTATTTTCTTTGCGGGTACTGGTACGCACTCTGGTGCTCTGCGTCCGCGTTCATTTTTTCGCTTTTTTCTTTACAAGCATCGAGTCGATGCTTTCGAAGGAAGAACTAATGCCGCAGGGTCTTCGTTTGTGAGAATCACGTGTGGAAGGGAAAAAAGATCGTACTGAGCCGCTTCTTGGCTAACCAAGCCAAAGAGCCGAATAACGCAACGTCGTCGTTAAAAGCGTGACAATATAAAGAAGAAAGATTTGCCTTTACGTGCTGTTTCCCTTGTAAGTAACAGTTAGCAGCATCCAGAGGTCTACAGATGACTCAGCAGTTATGAGTCTGCCGGTTGCGAATTTATATACCATAGAAGAAAGCGTTGCCTTTACATTGACGTGCTGTTTGCCATTAAAATTTACAGCGCACAGCGTCCGAGGTTTACAAATTACTCAGTCATTGTTATTGCAGATGTCTGTCAGTTACGAGATTATATGCCATGCAATTAATTGCGGTTTCACCTTTCGCAACATTTGTTTTGAAAGATTTCTGGGTAGGCGGCATCTGTGTTGTTGGTCCGCCGTGGAGAAAAACTTTGCGCATGTAAGGCCAAAATTAGTAAGCCAGTGTCTGAATGCTCAAATTGAAACAGCGCCCTTCTATTTGTTGATGCAGGTTTTTTAGCCTTTTCCCATTGCAAGTTAAAACTAAATTTAGTTCATCATCATCATCATCATCATAATCAGCCTGTCTACGCCCACTGGAGGGCAAAGGCCTCTTCCATGTTCCGCCAATCACGGTCCTGTGCTTTCTGCTGCCATGTTATACCTACAAACTTCTTATTCTCATCTACCCACCTAATTTTCTGTCTCCTCCTCACGTGTTTGCCATCTCTTAGAATACAGTCAGTTACCCTTAATGACCACCGGTTATCCTGCCGACATGCTACGTGCCCGGCCCATATCCATTTCTTCTTCTTGATTTCAACTATGATATCCTTAACCCCCGTTTGTTCCCTGACCCACTCTGCTCTCTTCCTGTCTCTTAAGGTTACACCTATCATTTTCCTTTCCATCGCTCGCTGCGTCGTCCTCAATTTAAGTTGAACCCTATTTGTAAGTCTCCAGGTTTCTGCTCCGTAGGTAAGTGCCAGTAAGATCCAGCTGTTATATACCTTCTTCTTGAGGGATAGTGGTAGACTACCATTCATGATTTGATAATGCTTGCCGAATGAGACACATCCCATCCTTATTCCTCTAGTTATTTGACTCTCATGGTTCGGCTCCGCGGTTACTACCTGTCCTAAGTAGACGTACTCCTTTACAACTTCCAGTGTCTCGCCACCTATCGCAAAGCGCTGTTCTCTGCCAAGATTGTTCCAGATTACTTTAGTTTTATGCATATTAATTTTCAGACCTACTCTTCTACTTTCCGTATCCAGTTAAGTAATCATGAGTTGCAATTCGCCTCCCTCGTTACTCATCAATGCAATGTCATCAGCGAATCGCAGGTTACTGAGATACTCTCTATGAACTCTTTTCCCTCTTTCTTCCCAATCTAGGGCCCTGAAAACCTCCTGTAAACACGCGGTGAATAGCATTGGAGAGATCGTGTCTCCCTGCCGTACGCCCTTCTTTATTGGGATTCTGTCGCTTTCTTTATGGAGGACTATAGTGGCTGTGGATCCGCTGTAGATTTCGTCCATTACGCTTATGTAGGCTTCGTCGATGCCCTGATTCCGCAGTGCCTTCATGACTGCTGATGTCTCCACCGAATCAAATGCCTTCTCGTAATCCATCAAGTTTAGTTATCCTGAATTACCTTCGTGCTTCAGTCTGTTTTAAGCATTCAAAACTTGCTCTTAGAACTGAAATATTTAGTAAGATTTAAAAATTATCGTGCATTTGCGCAGAAGAAATTCTGGAAAGATCAACATGGTTGAATTTTTCAAACCTTAAGATTCCTTGCATGGAGCAAAAATTTGTTCTCTGAATTTAAAAATATACATTGGCTTGCATGTTCCTGCACCTTTCTTTCGGATAAATCAGAAAAAATGTCGATGACGCCTGCAATGCACAGAGTGGCGTGCGTAGCGCTGGCAGTTTGGAGCAATAGGTAACGAATGTTCCAATGCGTATAGCCAGAAATTCAAACACAGTTCGCGTTGCCTCAACAGAAAGCTGCGCTCAGAATTCGCATGAGGCAGTATAGTGACCATCGGTGTTTTTCCAGCTATGAAGATCTGTGAGTTTGCGTCTATTTTTTTTTCTTGATTGATCTTTTAAAGCTTGAGTTCAATAATAACGACGCTTGGTAATGTTTCTGTCGCTGAAGATGTTTAGTACGATGCGGCTGGCGCTTCTCTGCACAGTGATCTCGTGAGAAGTTTTTTGACCCAGCGATGATGCTCGCTCCGAACTGTGTACTATACTCTCCTGAACTGTGTACTATATATATAACATTGATTTCTTTATTTGCTTCGGGAGTGGAGTACCGGCGAGTGCGCAAGATCACTATATAGTCAGAAATGGGATCTCCCATGCTCGCGCTTTCAACAGTACGAGGGTTTTCATGCAAGCAGAATTCGCGCTGTTGAATGTCATGGTCATTAAAACATTGCTTTTAGCGCGAACGCCTTAGATGCCTCATGAAACACGCGAATTGACTGGAGTCCCGAGGCTTCGGCGCCAACACGAGTGAGGCAAAAAAATCCTGTGATGAGGTCACCAGGACGTCGTAGATAGCTCAAATTTGTGACGTGTCAACGACGTCATGCTGACGTCGGATTACGTTACGTCATGTGTTATTGTCATCACATGACATCGGCGCTTTGCACAGCCTCCGTGATCGCCCGCCCGATCACAAAGGCACTGCAAGACCTGGGGACGAGCAGAAAGCTCGCAACGCCTCCGATATTGGAGGCAGTAAAAATCATGTGATCACTTCACTAGGACATCATAGGTAGCTCAACTTTGTGACGTCACAATGACGTCATGTTGACGTCACCTTACGTTGCGTCACCTGATAACGCCATCACGTGACATCGGCGCTTTGCACAACCTCCGTGATCGGTGGGCCAATCACGAAGGCAGTGAAATCGGCGAAGTCATGTGACGACGTCATCGCGTGAAGTCGCGTTATTCGATGTCATCATGACGTCACAAGCTTTGGTCGTATGGTGACGACATTACGTGATGATTCTTAACATCCCTCGTGTTGACGCCTCCG
Source organism: Rhipicephalus sanguineus (assembly GCF_013339695.2). Classification (NCBI taxonomy): domain Eukaryota; kingdom Metazoa; phylum Arthropoda; class Arachnida; order Ixodida; family Ixodidae; genus Rhipicephalus; species Rhipicephalus sanguineus. The sequence continues at coordinate 206,925,801 of NC_051179.1, forward strand.
ACGCGGGGGACGCCGGCGGTCAATTGTCGCGTTTGCTGAGGCATCTAAGGTTTTCGCCAGAGCAGGCGCAGGGCCCCTAGAAGGCGAGTGTTAGATGAAAACACTATTTCATACTGCTAGTCTGTGATAACGGACATCCTTTTGGTTTACATTAGAAAATCATTGTTCTGCTCAACTTAACGCTCTATGCTTCCTAATCACAAAATTTTATCGAGTACATAGGGCCCCTTGCTATAGTAGAAGAGCTTCGTGCACGAGCAGGGACATCGCGCACATACGTCAATGAATAAAAAGCGGAATGCACATTCACTTAGCACAGAGGCGCGGATTAATTTACATGCGCCAATTAAGCGTGAAACTGGTAGCATGTGCACAAGCGGCAGCACACTGCGGTAAATGACCACCATAGGCTGACAGTCACAGACGCGCGGACCACACAACGTGCAACACATGCCAGATAAACGCCGCAGCTGACGCGCGGCGGCACTAACCCGAGATATTCGAAATAAATCTTCCCCTCACAACATCACGGTAACATTCAAAGCTCGTGCTCAAAACGCGCGATAAATTACGGAAACGAAACACATCAGGCTTGACACTCATAGCGTGATCGCTGCAAAATTTCAATGTGCCCAAGCGTTCCAAACGCGAACCATAAAACTCCTTTTTTCAGCGTGGCAAAATGATTTTTAAAGTTTGTGCGCCTGAAAGGGCCCCATTGCACAACGAATAATAAGGTTGTGTTACTGGTTCGCTGTTTACAATACCAGCAATATTCTAGCGAAATACTCAAGTGCATATCTCGCATAACACGGAGCAATAGGGTTGGGGTCCAATTTGCTGCGTCTGATGTTTCTAATCTAAAGGCGTTGTCGCTTTTGGATTAGACAACAGCCCATCGCACGCAACAAATGGAAGCGTGAATGGGAGGCGCAGTCGCCATGAATACGCGCGGGAGACCATACGCGGCTTAGCACAAGGGCTTCGCAACCTACGACCTACGCGCGCTACTCAGCAATCGTGTAAATGCGGCGTGCCAGCGCTCGCCGTCGCGGCGCCGCGCCGCGCTGCCGCCGCCTCTGCCGCCCGCGGCCGCCGGCGAGGAGAGAGGGTTTACGTCACGAGAAGGCGGCGCTGGGGCGGGGCGCGGAGAGCGGCGAGATGAAACAGTCGCCAAACTCTTCCGAAGGGTATATACGGCTCTGGTCGGCAGAGGGCTTCTTCGTGCATATCGTCGCATTTTCAGCGCAGCCTAACAAACAGTAGGTTCTTCAGAATTATGTATCTATGTATTTTCTAGTGAAGGAACACACCACCTAATACTTACGTATTGATGTTGCGCCTCAGATGACAATGATCGACAATGATCGACGATGTTCACAAGTGTGAAAGCAGCTACCAGTTAAAGATGGCTGAGCGTTCTGCAAGTGCTTGAACATTGACCGGGTGGCTGAATCGTGTGACAGACAGACAGACAGACAGACAGACAGACAGACACACCAAAATTTCTGCGTTCAAGTATCCCAAGATACACTATCGTGTTTAAAAAACTAAAAAAGTTTCGCCGCCGGGAATCGAGCCCATGACTTCTCGGTTCGCCACTATCAGCGTCCGCCGTACTATCGACTAAGCCCCCGAGGCTCCCGCACGACACTCCACAAACTCGCCTCATATCTCTCACACATTCTATCTCGCACGGCGAGCTCTGTTGTCGTGGCTGGGCGAGGCGGTGCGGTGCCGCCGTCCTTGTGCGGTGACATGACGCCCTAGACGCAGTACGTCATTTCCATGTCGCTTCGCGTTGGCGTGTCACGACTCGTTGTCGGAGTAGTGCAGCTTCCACATGCACCAACGGTGTTTCTCCGTCACCGAATGCTTCGAGTGTGATAGCACCGACTAATAAAACTGCTCCAATAAGCGCTGAGGAAACGCAACGCTGTTGACGGGCTAATGTCGTGCCTTGGTGGAGGGAGACAGAGGCTAGCGGGAGATGGAACGCCTGCGCGCGTTCGCGGCTCAAGCTACGAACCTTTGCCTGCCGTGTTGCTGAAGCGCAGTGCGGTAGCGTATGCATGAGCATAGGCATAGGTCACCCTATTACTCTGGAGCGCCCACCGTGCAGTTTCTTTCCTTAATTGACGACGCTTGGAAGAAGTGTACATCGAGCACCAGTGTTCATTATGTGCTTGTTAATGTCATCTTTGAGCGATATTCAATATACGCTGTGTCCAGGTATATGTTTAAAACTTCAGCTACCGCAACGGTTAAATCATGACCATGGGCGTTAGTCGTCGCGATGTAGATGTGCATCTAGGCGTCAATGTGGGTGCATCCTATACCTGCCAAACACCAATAGATATTGTACAAGCTCTCATATATCACAACACGGTAACCACTACTTCTGTGAATACACGTTTCGCTGATGCAGGGGCCAGCCACGTTTTTTCGTGGGTCTCATTAACGCGCCAGTCTGGAGCATTGATGTCAGGTTTTCAAGATGAGTGTTAGTAATTGTGAAATTTTTTGCGTGTTGCAGTTTGCTCAGTACTCCCGCCTGGTATATTTCGCCCCAGAGAAACCAGACAAATCAATAAAGGTAAGGGATGACGTTGATTTTTTGTACAAATCCTTTCCCGCTGTCTCAAAGTCCACTACCACTTGAAAATTTGGCTGTCCCGAAAGCAGCGGGTGCGATCCCGGCAGCCCCTGTGACTGTGCCCGTGTACTGTGCGATCTCATCGCGTGTTAAAGAACGCCAGGTTGTCTAAAATGGCACGTAAATTAATAATTTAGTACAAAATACCGCTACTTAAACTCTGCCAGCGTCGTGCAGTTCCTCGCCCCTTGAATTTCCTCTGTTTGGCGCTGGTTTTTCTGGACCGTTGATTATTGAAACGCGGGACTGCTTCGTTTTCCTTGTTTTGCTTCTTCGCTGGGGCCATTTTTTGCCTTAGCACGGCAGGCGCGTCTTAAAGAACGTTGCATGGTGTTTCCTGCGCTTTGTGTAAACAGCATGCCGTGTGGTTAGAGCAGGAAAGAGGCTGAATGTGGACACCACCACAAGCGCTGGCAGTTGTGGTGTCTGACTTCTCTTGTGTCCGTGTTTGCACGCCCTTTCTCTTCAACACAGGGCGTGCAAACAGAGGGCTTGTAGAGGTGCTATTCTTTCCAGCTTACTCGGTGTGCGTCAGTCACTTAGATGCGACGAATTCAGACCCTTGAAGAATTATTTGCAGCATACGACGACGTAATGACAAGCGATCAATGACGTTGTTTGAAAGGCAGTTTGTTCTTCGGCTGCAGAACTCAAAAGGAGGCACTTGAGTGCGCATGCGCGTGAACCGAATGACCGGAGTATCAGCGCATTGCTTAATTTTTGGAAATAGTGGCTCCGCTCAATAAGCTCTTGCATCCGCTTGTTTGTAGGGGGGAAGCTATAAGCACGAGATCCCTTGAAATTTTTTTGGGTGGTTGTATAATATACATAACGGTATTGGTTTGTGCCATGGTATATAATGCTATGGCTGTGATGTTTTCATAGGCACGCTTTCTCTCAGTTGCATACTTGTTTACTAACCTTGCTTCTGATGCCGAACATGTGATACTCCTGCCGCTGCCGTGTACTTTGAAAACCAATGTTTTCGCGGGCGCGTCAAAATAAGACATTCTAGTGAAATTGGTCAGATTTGTAATTTCAATTTAGGTGATACCAAATCAACCTCGCAGTTTTACCTTTGCTTCTGCATAATATAGCGCCAACTGGATATGAACTTCGGAATAAGTTATCCAAGGGTCTTTCTCTGCTTAAAAATATAACCAAAACTCTCAAGAGATACGCGATATAAGCAAGGTATATGTCAGCTGGTCGCGACACTTCCATAGAAGCCCATTTGTCAAGTAATTGGCGGTTAATTGCCACCACCGCCGTCTACGTACTGTGAGGACATTAAACATCAAGCAAAAATAAAATATTACCTCACAGCCGTTAGTGGTGGCGGCGTCGATCATTTACGCTGGATGGCGCAATATCCCACTATTTTTGAAATTGCTGCCTTTTCCTTGCTTTTCATAACTACGGGACATTTTTTTTTAAATCTTTACAGCTCGTTAGCCGTCGTGTGCGAGAAAAAAGGAAGACGAAGTATGCGAGAAACAAGCTTGCTTCAGTAGCCAAATAGTTTACTTGCCATATGCAGCAAAATACTTTGCAGACATGATACAACGGCTCACGAGCACAATAGCACTATCTTTTTAAAACTCACGTTGCGCAATGAAAAAAAGTCACTTTAGCGATACAGCAGCCGTGAAATGATCACTTTGGCAGCCTTATACAGCAGAGTGTTTCTTCGTAGAGCGTGCCGCATTCTCAGTAACGAAGGGTGGAAGCACGCCGGCCGTGCGGCAGCCAAAGCAGTCGGCAGTCTCAGGAAGTTATCTACATCTCATGAGAGCTAGATTACCTGTTAGGAAGTAGACAGCGCACGAGAAAAGAAATTACCTAGGGAAAATACACGCAAGAACACGGCGAAAACTGAGCGATGCCTCGTCGACCTTGTTGTTGACACGCCGTACTAAACAAAAGCTCGCACTAGCAGACTGCCTGCATACGCCCCCATTTCTAGCATCGACCAAAAAAATTGGGTATTCAACAATTGATCCAAATGCCTGATAAGCCGTAAAGTAAATTGTTCGTTTACTTTGTCTTCTTTAATACCATATACATGAAAATTTCATTCAGTTCAGTTGTCGTAACCTCGCCTACGATGTTTTTCTGGACACTCAAAGTGGGCACGTTGTCATATTTCAAACTGGCGGCATTTGAAAGCGGGGAGGCCATATCTGGGCCCCTGTCCAATCACCCAATGCGACTGATAGTGTCCAGAGTAGCGCCCCTAGTTGCGCTTCAAATGCACGCCCCACGTCTGCAGCAAGAGGCTTTTGGCCGCTCTTGATTCCAAATGTCGACACCGATATAAATTGACTTTGATGTGAGTGCAAAGACGGCGAGGGACGTGGTCGTAATAAAACGAACAGGCAATCAGGGCGCTCATAAACTTCCCGCCTTTGTTTTTAGGACTCGTTACAAATAATGGCGGTACATGACAACAGAGAAAGTGCTCAGAAATAAATGGTTACTGCGTTTGCAGGTGACGACTCCCATCGACGATGTGTACAAACTGATCTTTACACGTGCGCAATTGGTGGCAACCGCAAAAAAAAATGGAATCAAGGAGAAGGAGGAGTGGTAAGCTATTTTTAAGGAATTCAGTGAAACATATGACAAGAGAGCTTTCTGATTGCAAAAATGCTTATATATATATATATATATATATATATATATATATATATATATATATATATATATATTATTATATATCAGAAGTCTGGCGCCACCGTCTATGCGAATTGCTTAAGGGTCGCCGTTGGAACGCTGGGAATGACGGTATATGTGTCTGCGAGGCTTGTGTTGGCTGGTGTTGAGCGAGGCTTCGGCTCAAAAGCGGATACGACTGCGCAAATACAGCTTCTCTCAAACAAAACTTTTATAAGCAGATGTCATTTACGCGTATTATATTTTAAAATAAACGTCCACTCACCTTGCCGGCATAACCAAACGGCGAAAGAAACAGACGACGAAAAGTGGCAGAGTGAACGCTGCCTTTGTCGTCTGCCTGCCAAGTTTAGCGGCCGTTGGTTACTTTTTACGCTTCGTAAAACTGCACATCGACGCATAAGTTTCCAATGGTTAATAAAACTTGTTTTCTGCAATAATAAAAAAAGAAATAGCTCACTACATGCTCGTTCAGTAAGAAATCAACCATTTCGACGCAAGGAACGCGTTGAAGCCAGACGCATCTTCGAGGTTATCGAGGTGTCTGGGCTCTACGTGAAGGATACGAATTCGAGTCAAGTTCGAAGCTCACATATCCCGGCATTCCCATGCGTCCAACAGCTCGCAGCGCCACTTTTCCCTCTAGGCAGGTGTAGGAAACTCTCTCTCTCTCTCTCTATCTCCCTATATATATATATATATATATATATATATATATATATATACTTGAGAAAGGACGACAAACGTGCGAAACAAGCTTTACTAACGTCAGAGTGACGAAGGCAGGCCCTTCTGCCGAAACGTTAGTAAAGCTTGTTTCGCACGTTTGTCGTCCTTTTTCAACTGCATATACATGTATATATATATAGTCTGAGCTCTGACTGTGTCGGTCACCATCTTCACTTGTGCATACAAATCATCGTGATCATCATCATCGTGTTGGATCGCCGGTGTTCGGTTTTTGGTTCGCGCGCCTTTTCTGTAAATACAATAATCGTTCCGTCGTACCTGACGTCGTCTCACAAGTGGTGGAGCGTGCTGTGATTCCCACGTCCTCTTGCTCTACCGGTCACCCCTGGAGCTCCGGTCTGGTCGACGACTGTGCTTGCCAACAACATCCATGGCACAAAACGACGCACCTCCTACCGTCCCTGCCGCGCCCGCTCAGCCTGCTGGGCCTCGGTACACCGTGAGTACATCGCAGCGAGACCCTCCAGTATTTTCCGGCCTTCGTGGTGAGGACGTAGAATGGCTGGACAACTACGACAGAACCAGTGCTTGTAATTATTGGGACGAGGCACACAAGCTGCGCTATGTTCCCTTTTACCTCAAGGAGGTCGCGAAGACGTGGTACCATAACCACGAAAGCGACTTTCCTGATTGGTCAGCATTCACGGTGCAGCTGCGTCAGATCTTCGGCACGTCTGCAGGACGCTCTGAGGTAGCGAAACAGAAGCGCGCTACTCGCATCCAGGAACCCGACGAGTCGTATACGTCGTACATTGAAGGCGTTCTGGCTCTCTGCCGCCGTGCCCAAAGTGACATGCCCAAGGCCGATCGCATTCGTCATGTACTGAAAAGCATCAACTCTGTCGCCTTCAATGCTCTTGTCATCCAGAACCCAACTTCGGTTCAGGACATCAATACGACGTGCCAACGCCTGGACGCACTCCACTCAATGCGCCTTCCACACGCCTCCTGTGACTCTCGCCTTACTGGAGAACATGAACTGTGCGCCCTCATCCGCACCATCGTGAGAGAGGAACTTCACGGCATTATTCCTGGCAGCCCAGCTATTTCATCCGTCCGCTCACCTGCTTCTAATCTGCGGGACATCATCAAGGATGAAGTGGCGTTATTGACGAGCGTCGCACGTGCCCCGTCTCCTGCGGCTTTCCATGCGCCTTCATATGCCGAAGTTCTATCACGGCCTCCGGTACCAACTCCACCTGCGCCTGCGGACGTCGTATACGACCACTTGGCCGCGATGGCAGCCAAGGTACCAGCACAACAGCACTCCGCTCCTTGGTGCCCTGCACGCCCCATCTGTTTCTACTGTGGCATACGAGGACATATCTCCCGCTTTTGCCGCCGGCGCCAGCAAGATGAACGAGGATGTTCTTCCTAGAGAGAAATTTTACTCCGAGGTCCGATCCCTACGTTCCGGGACCCTACGTTCCCTCGTCACAACGCTCGCCTTCTTCTCCTTTGTCCCACGGCGACCCTCGTCCTTCCCGCTCACCCCGCCGTCGTTCACCGTCGCCCTTCCGCCGTACTTCTTCGCCCTTACGTTCTGTCCCGACGCCTCTCGACAGCCACTCGGAAAACTAGAAGCTGCAATTTTTGGAGGGGAAACTGCTCGTCGTCTAAACGCAATAATTCCTCCTGCGCGCCCTGCAAATTTACTGACTGTATGTGTGGAAGGTATTTTGGTGGTCGCCTTTGTAGACACTGGAGCTGCTATCTCGGTCATTCATCGCATATTATGCCGTCGTCTACGAAAAGTGCAAACTCCGTATGTTGGTCCGGTGTTATGTGGCGCCAATGACAATCCAATTTGCCCTATTGGACAGTGCACGGTTCGTGTTCTGATCGACGGAATTCGCCATCATATTCAGCTTGCTGTACTTTCTTCGTGTGCTCACCAGATTATATTAGGCTGGGACTTCCTGTCAGCTGCTCCCGCTGTCATTTGGTGTGGTCCACCCGCTATTCACATTACGGACACCGAGCATTCTAGTGCTTACGATTTCTCGTCACCTCACCTTGCCGCAGCTGCGGATTTTGTACTGCCTCCAGCCCAAGAACGTATTCTCACAATCATATCAAGAGATACTATACACGGTGACGCAGTGGTTGTCCCTGATAAGCGGTGAATATATATATATATATATATATTGCCCGGGAGGGCTGCCGGCTAAAGACGTGGTCGCCATTCACAACCGCGTTGTTGGTATCAGGGTGTTGGAACGAAATATTTATCGTTTCGGTTTTAGTTTCGTTCCATGGCAAAAAATTCCGTTCAGTTTCTGTTCCGGAACGAAAACAAAATGTGCCGTAACCGTTCGTAACGGTTTTTATTCGTATTCAAAATTTTGAAGTTTCAAGTAACGATAAGAAACTCTGGATTTGTCCCTCGAACGGACTGACAACCGCTCAGAACACGAATTAAAATAGCCCCACTAATAGAATTGTCTATGGTATTGTCTAAAACGAACCCTGTTTTTCTCATTAAACGCGGATTTATATTTTTATTTCTTCACTCCAAATTACTTTTGGCGCCTCTGGCGGCAAGAAGGTGAACCTGCACATGTACCTCTGGGGTACATTTTAGCGCAAACTGTGAAAGAAAGCACGGGAAAAGAGTAGAGGAAAGCAGAAAGGTGGAGCGCTAAACATAACTGTTTATTCGAAAGGTGAAGCCAACAACAAATAACCATGTGCGCATGCGTGCGCTAGTAAGGGAGAAAATCACACTTTCATATCAAATAGTTGCATCTCGTTTTGGAACAAACAAACAGACGTGTCACTGATACAACTCGTGCATTTCTTCTTAATGTGGAACGCCTCCAATAACTGTCGCGCTGATGTGTCACTGCTCCTGCCTATTATCTGGATCTCACGAAGCAGAGGCTCACAATGGCAGGCTACGCAATGCGCAGGCAAGTGCGCGTTTCCTTTATTCTTTAAGGATTATTCATGCTCCCGTGCTCGGTCGTTGACACATCGCCCAGTTTGGCCCACATACGTCTTCCCACACGAAAGCGGTACCTCATATACAACGCCCGTCGTGCATTTCACATAAGGTCTGGTGTGCTTCTTCTGGCAACCGAACTTTCTGTCAACGCGACTAATTCGCGGACACAGTCCTACTCTTTTCCTCTACTCTTTTGCCGTGCTTTCTTTCACAGTTTGCGCTAAAATGTACCCCATAGATTTCAACCAACTCGCCCAGCAACAAGTCTTACACATGTACCTATCACGTGACCTTTTACTGGCGTACGCTTCTGTCTCTATATTAGCGTTGAAATAGAGCACACTTTTTATATAATCTTTTTCTAACGTACGACGTGCAGTTATGCATTCGTTTACACTGAGCAGAACAGTGGCGCCGCCTTCCCTTGTCGCATGACCCGATGCTCATGAGCGGCAGCCAAAGAAGTTCAAAATTGCTGGAGTGGCAATTATTGCGCAAGAGTGAAGCCGTGCCCACCAAAAGATGGCAGCTGCGCCCGCCATCTTAGTAGGGGCACGATAAATCATCGGCATTTGGCGAAGTAAAACGAGCGTTCTCCTCGCACGCCAGACGAGTTTAATATGGCAACTTTTACGGGTCAGATACTGCTCCTAGTGTGTCTTTGTGTCACTGGTTTTCATTAGTAAGCCTCAAAGTCGTGGCAAATTTTATTAAAGATCAATCGCCAATACTGCACTCGACGGGTTTTGTCGGCAACAACGATCTTTTATTCTATAATTACGTATTATTTACACTAACAGATCAAAGCCATTTGATCTCTAATTGGGCAACACCAGAAAAGAGCATGTTTCCAGGCTCTTTGGTGGGCAAAAGCTGGCTTCACTTTCGCTGGCAAGGCGTTGCGAGAGCTTCCACTCCAGAATTTTTGAGGGGCGAAGCTCCTTAAGGCGGCACCCGTTCGTCCCTCGTAGTCGTAGTAGTCGTAGTGTGTAACCAGTCGTAACGCTAGTACCAGATCTTGACCTCCAAGGTGGTGACGGTGGGAGATTTTTCCTGTGCGTTGTTGAACAATAAAAATTCGCAGCGTGCGCGTTCACTAAAAGCCGAATTCTTCTGTCTCTCATTCCCCATTAGCAGCCATTGGCATGTTCCAGAAGGAAACGTTAGTAGAAGTAGAAGTGTAAGTGTTAGCTAAAAGCCGACTTCTTCTGTCTCTCATTCCCATTAGCAGCCATTGTTTACCTCCAAGGTAGAGCCTGGTGAGATTTCTCCTGTGCGTGATTAAACAATAAAAATTTTGTTCAAAACGCCGTTGATTGATGAAATAAACCAACGAAAGACGCCAGATGTTTTCTAAAAGCAAAACGAAAGAACGCCAGATGTTTCTAAAGCAAAACCAAAAGACGCCAGCTGGTTAACGAAAGACGCCAGATGTTTTCTAAAGCAATGGTTTTCTAAACAATGAAAATTCACAGCGTACATGTAAAATTAAAGTGAGCTGCAAGTCGTCATAACTCATCGAACCTTTAGTATAAACGCGCCCGATCTCACGTCGGTGATGATGTACTGGGCAGAATTCACGGAAGATTCACGGTTTACCGATGAACCTCCGCAGCTTCGCCCACTCATCATCATCCACTCCGTGGATATGCTGTGATTTTTTTTTAAACCTCCTTGGCGGCAGCGTGAACTTTGTTAGCTGACGGCCTATCGGCACCTGCCGACGTGTTTGAAACGTACGAAGAGCGCCTCGCGGCTCCGAGATTACCTCTGGCGACGTGTTGCCGGAACTGATCACGGAGGCCACGAGCGCCTAGCCCGCGAAGCGGTCAAGAGGTCTCAGTGACGACAGGCGTTCGGAAAACTAATTCTACCTGCTTTTTATATTCCAAAACGGTCTAAAATGTCAATATGAATGTGGTTAACCACACTTTCACCCACTCTTATGAACGCAAAACCTTGAGCATAATGCGAGGGGGGCTAACGGCATCGCTGTTGCTTGACAGCGTTGCCGGAGGAAGTGTACGTACAGTTCAGAAGCTTTCAGATCGAAAATACTGCGTTTAAAATAAGCACGCGCTTTTGGGATTAACCGCTGCAGCAACAAACACTACGACGACTGAGCTTTCTATTGCGCCGTAAATAACTGGGTCGAGAAAAATCGTTTGTCGGTCCCTTTAAGGAAGTGGCACTGGGGTAAAACACGTTCTTCCCACGTTCTTCAGAGCGCAAGTAACTGTACCACGAATTCTTACCAAGTAGCACAAACCAGTACCCTTCAAAGTCGTAATAATTATTTTCTGAGAAGTTAATTACGAATTTTTTGAGCAAGCTTGGTGCTTTGTGTCAAAGAAGTGAGCACGATCTCATAGGAAGGACGTCATCGAGTGACCTCTCTGATGTGCGAGACCGCTGTGCTGATAAAACAAACTCCGACAATGCCCTCTCCACGGCGGCCTGCGTGACAGGCACACGAAAGTCCATTTGCGTTAATATAAGCGTCTCTGGTTGTCCCTGTTATCGTTTTTCGCACAATTTTAACACATTTGTCATGAGTAAAGGGGCACGCGGCGCGCGCCGGACAGCGCAAGGCGTCGATGGTGTGCGGGGAATGGAAAAATACCCGATGGTGTGCACCCCCGCCACGTCGACGCAAGCCATTGGCCGGAGGAAGGCGCGTGCCACGCGACCCGAACTGAGGTGCGGAACCCCCAGAGGATCAAGCAGTCATTGTTCGGTGGGGTCGTCGAGGAGCAAGGTGTGGCAAGCCAGCGTCGCACCCGCGACGAGAGAAGTAGGGCCTCGTTCTGGGGGCAGCGGCACGAGAGGCTCGGGAGGGTAGCCGTCGACCTTGGCGTCACCCAAGTGAGGCTCCCCGAGCTTGCAGCAGCCTCATTCAGCAGTTCACAGGGCACCTACGGCACTACCACAGCTCGACGAGACGGCAACCCGCCGACAATCACCTGGAGAGCCACGTCGGCAGTTTGACCCAGTGGCACCAAGAGGATAGGCCGAGGGTTAGGCCTAACCGGACGAGACGACGTTCTCGAACGAAGACCGACGGGTCAGCGACGAGGACGACCAGCGAGGCGGCAGCTTCGACGACGGCGACTCCCAGACGTCGAGAGTAGCATCGACGGGACTCAGCGTCGACTTTGGCGCGGAAGCGAGGCGACGGACTC
>NC_051179.1:206938111-206964078 GCF_013339695.2 Rhipicephalus sanguineus
TTTCCTGAATGTGCAGTTCGTGATATCGATCTATGCGTGTCAGGTAGATTGCTTTTAGTCCGCAACATGAAATAGTTCAATGAAACTCCCATAGGAAGTGTACTGCATCCTAATTGTTTTTTGCATCGTCGGTTGGAAACATTCGTAAGCTTAAGTTCAGTTTACATTGGACAAGCATGGGTGCGTACACTTACGTCTGCTCCTGCTGCCACCCTCTGACACAGGACATCACAAAGAAAGCTCAGATACCTCCGCGTGGTCATGACCTCCTGAGTGGACTCACTCGACAAGTAGCGGTATCGCTACGAAGATGAATGCGGCCATGACGCCTTCAGTCCGCGCGAAGGGGGGGGGGGGGGGGGGGAGGGGACACCGAAGCAGCGGCGGCAAGCCGAACTGAACCACCTTTTATGGACATTCCCAGGGCTACAAGAGGCGTCGAAGCCACCTGCGGGATTTCAGAACACTAGGCTGCCTGAGTTAAAGCAGTCGATATACGGTGGCGCATCATAGGTTCATCTGGACTTCACGGAGGAAACACAGCTGCACCATTTTGTGCAAAGCGTATTGATGCCGTAGGGAAAACTTTATACTGATATATATTATTTCACTGTATCTATCATATTACTCATAATAAAAATAATTCTGAAGCATTCAAAATGTGGCCAATTTTCCCACGGTCACAAAATAGTTATAACACATGTTGTAGCTCTTGGAGTAGCTTCTTTACAAGGCGTGTCATGTAGCAGGTGCCTTGCCCATTCCGTACAGATGTTTCCTTGTCATTTAGCCCTGGAGGCTATGGGAAAAAAGAAACAATATTCTCACGACTAAAAGCCGGCAGATTGACAGAAGACAACAAAGTGAGGAGCACGAGCAGCAACCACTGTCTCTCTCTGAGAAAGACGGCGTTGAAGCGTCTGCTCTTTTGAAATGTCAATACAGACCTTGTTTTCCTTGTCGCACCGTGGTCCTGTGTCCTCTTCTTTCCGCGTTGCGACAATATTATTGATTGAAATACTGGTTTCCTTATCGCACTAATCCGAAAGTGCACTTAAAATTATGTGAAACTTTTGTTTCACTAAACGTGTAAAAATAACCTACACTGACAACGTAGAGGAATGAGATATTGCTTCTCAAATGCAACTGATGCACACTATAGCTCGTATGTTTTTTTTTTCACTGATATAACGTATAGTTACGACGATACATGCGAGGCCTTCGTAATGTATTTGCCCCCTTTTATCTCAGTGGCCTGCTCTGCGTTACCAAGCAATAAACTTCCGGAATGCACTTTTATTGACTCAGCAACTCCCGCCCACAAGAAGCCACGTCGCAAAGAACTGATGTTTTCTCTATGGCCATCATACGCTGGAAAATTTAATACTGCATTGCGTCGCCTCCGTGTGACACCCACACAAAGTCAGTGGTAAAAAACAGAAGTAATGAGTATTTACTCACCGGTCCGTAAATACTCGGCCTTAAAACGAATGTTCATCTAGTGAACGCGTCAACGATCCCCTCGTTCGCCGAAAGTCAGCTGAATGCGCTTCGCAAAAGTGTTTTAACTAGTCAAAACAAACAGAACGAAACCTAGTGTGTCGGCCAATAGTGGCAATAAATATTTACAGGGAAACGAAACAGCGCGAGACTAATCCGAGCGCGCCAGGAACCGTTACCTGCCGTTACGTCGCCTCTGCCACCGTATATTTTGAACTGAAGATAATGATCTCATTAAGCTGCTCACAACTACGAGTCAGCGGGAACAAAAACGGTTACCAAAGATTGGTGACACAGTACCTGGAAAGGCAGGACCACTTAGTATAAATAGCAGTTTGTTTTATGTAGGTGTAGTATTATACAAAGTAGTCTTCGGTTGCTTCACAAATATTTTCAATTGAAGATAGGCCCCTACAAGGGCGCCCCTACACAAAAGTGCAATAGCGAGAAAGGCGGCCCCATGTAGTTCCTAATGCGGAGGTCAGTAGATCCACTACCGGTGCTCGAAGCTGAAACACGCCGCCGTTGATTTTTTCGCTCTTTGTAGCAATTCCTAGAACTTGAGAGCTTCCGGGCCCTGGCTTGTGCGCGGGGCGGCAGTGCGCTAGACGCAGCCATCGGAAGGCCGAGCAAACCTCGCATTGCTAAGAAAGACGCCGCTTACCGAGAAGTACGGCGTGCTGCCGACCGATAACGGCAGCGTCGGCGACGAGCGGATCTGGCACATGTTGCCCAAGAAATGGCGGCGAAGCGACGACGCTGAGCCGGAAACCCTGAGTACGTATGACGAGAGAATGCCAGAGAACGGGAAAGGCCACGGCGGTTGCGAGAAGACCCCGAAGAGATTGGAGGCTTACGCGAACGACGACGTGCTCGTAGACCTATGGGAGGTGCGAACGCTCGGCTTCAGCGCCAGTTTCTTTGTCTAGAGTTTGTACGTCCGTGTAGTGTCTGTAACCGTCTGTGGTTGAAATTGAACCTCTCTGCGATGAGCACTGTGCGTAGCTGTGTCAAGCCTATGGTCAGACTACAAGTGCTACGTGACGCCTTTTCTGATACCAGGCACCAGGAGGAACCTTGAAAGAAAGAACCTTGAAGCATCCTAGAAAGAACCTTGAAGCATCCTGCCATCACCTAGCTAAAGTTTTGCAACAACGTAGAAGCACCGAGATTAGACTTGAGAATCGTCCAGCTTGGCTGTTTTAAGCCTTGCGTGACTTAGTGCAAGCTTCGCCATCTTTTTTTCGTAGTACTTTCAAGCATTGGAACGGCTCTGTGTTAGAAGTTAGACTCCTGCTCGTAGTGCAAAGCGCACATTCGTGCATAGGACAACGTTATGTGCGTGTAGTAACATGTATAGTACAGGTGTCATCAGTTGTCCACAGCGCTACGTGTGGTTGCATGTGTGCATTTCCGTCCGTGTCTTTCGCCCTGCGAGATGCTCACCCAACTAGCCGACAAGTTTACTCTTCAAGCTTAAAATATACTTGTGGGCTAGTTGGTTGGTTTATATCACGATAACGCAGCGCACACGGGTTAAGACAGATCACAAAACACGAAAAAAGGACGACACTAGCGCTGAACTTCAACTGATCTTTATTGACCACCACAGTTTGCTTTAAATAGCATCTGTTGCACGTGCGTGTAGCATCTGGCAGAGCAAGTTCAAGAGACAATCCCAAGAGCAACTAAACCCAGAAGCCGCCATCAATTCACAAAGCAAAAGCGAAAGGATACAAGATAAAAAACCCGAAAAACCACCAAAAGCCAAACCACATCACGTGTTAATACCTAAAACCTTCCGCTCTTTTGAAGATGAGCAACCGATGGGCAGCTAATGCAGGTCTTCCCTCCTTTCGAAAATTTCTGCTGTTTCTAAAATTTCACGTGCAATTTTGCCTTTTTCCCTACCCACTGCCGTGCGCTGCCGTTTATCGTGAATATTACTCTTCAAGATTGCACCGTACCGCTGTGAGCAGAAGCAGTCTAGAGAAGCGCATTCCACGCAACCTCTCCAGTTTTCTTTTCGTTAAATATTACCTCATTCTACGTAATGTCGATTTCGCTCATGTTAACTTTGCTACCGCCACAAATTAATCGAAATATCAAACGAGATAATTGTTGCCTGAGTTCAACCGCACCACTAGGAATCTGACTTATAATTTTGAAAAGTGTCAATTCTAGAAAACTCATCGCACCTGGAGTATATGCTCTACTCATTGTACGCATTAATCAAAGATGTGAGAAATGGTTAGACGTATTAAAATATATACCTTATTCTAAGACAGAGATGGCACAAATATTGTAAGTGATGCGCTGTTCCATATTCTGTGCAGCGTCTACTTCCTCAAGCTGAAGCTTCTCATGACGTCCCGGAACGTCGAAGTGGTCCACTTCATCCCGGCACTCACCGTGAGTAGCGCACAACGTACCCAAAGAGAATAGGAAGAATGCGGAGTCTCGCCGGTTTTTTCGAGAGTAGTTGACAGCCGTTTTCAGAAACGTCAGGCCAAAAGATTGCAATCGAGGGATTCAAGCATAGGTAAATTGAAGCCTAGGCACGTATTTCGAGCTAACAATGCTATTTACTTTACACATTTATTGAAAGGCGCTCAAGTTATAAACATTGAAACCGCAGTTCAGGTGATGTCAGAAAATTGTGATAAGCTTCTGAATCAAGAGGAATACCAGGAAAGATAGACTGCCGTAATTGAGAAACGAAGGAAGGCCGTTGAGGTGCTAATTAAATTGGAGAGCGATACATAACTTTATTGAGTGCAGCGGTTTAGGTACCAGGTCCCCATCTAAATGATGGCCCTTGGGCCCTAGCTGGAAATGCAAAATAAATGCTGATGAAAGAAGGCGCTGCAGATGGAACTACGTCATTTTGATTGGCGAAACAGCGCGCACAATTTGGAATTGCATGAAACCCAAAGAATTGAAAGTGGGAACCAGCTGCAAAAAGTATACAACTTTGCCGACGTAACGAATGTCCAACACTCTCAGAGCTTGCATGCGATACCGGGAAAATTTCAGGTAAAATCGTGAGGTACAGGAGGCAGGTGGTGAGGGACCAGTGTCTGAGAAATCATCAGACATTGAGAGCGCAATGCTGTCGTGTAACTGCACTAGAACATTTAACCACTCACAACAGGCATTTGCTTAACGGCGCGAAAGAATGGGCAAAAGGAAGGGGTTCAGTATGTGTGGCGCAGGAACGGATAGGCTTTTGCGCGCAAGGCAAACGGCGATTGCGTTATTGTTGGGCGAAAATGCGAAATGCGAACGACTTGCCCGTACAATGTCGTTTCGGTCAGGTGTGGACGTTTGCATGTAACATGGGTGAATTAAATAGTCATGTATTTCTCTCGCAAGTGGTAAATGTCGTCGTTTTATTGCTGACAAGAGATCTTGAAAATCATCATCACCATCTGCCTGAATACGTCCACTGCATATCGAAGGCCTCTCCCATGTTCCGCCAATCAAGCCGCTTGCTGCTGTCACGTTATACCCATAAAGTTCTTAATCTCATCTGTCCACCAAACTTTCTGTCTCCCCCTTGGGCGTTTGCCTTATTTTAGAATCCAGTCATCTACTCTTAATGACCAGCGGTTATCTTGCCTACGCGCTGCATGTTCTGCCCAGGTACATTTCTTCTTGATTTCGACTAAGCTCTCCTTAGCACCCGTTTGTTCCCGACCCACTGTGCTCTCTTCTTGTCCCTTAAGTTTACCCCTGTTATTTTCCTTTCCATTGCTCGCTGCGTCGTCTTCAATTTCGGTTGAGCCCTCTTTGTAAGCCTCCATGTTTCTGATCCGTAGGTACTGGCAAGATGCAGCTGTTATATACCTTCCTGTTGAGCGATAGTAGTGAACTACCATTCATGATTTGGAAATGCTTGCTGAATGTGCTCCATCCTATCATCATTCTTCTAGTTACCTCAGTCTCAAAGCACGGCTCCGCGGTTACGACCTGTCCTAAGTAGACGTATTCCTTTACAACTTTTAGTGCCTCGACACCTATCGCAAAGTGCTGTTCTCTTCCGAGACTGCCGTACAATGCTTTAGATTTCTGCATATTAATTTTCAGACCTACCGTGCGGCTTTTCTTGTCCAATTCGGTAATCATGCGTTGCAATTCGTCCCGTGAGTTACTCATCAATGCGATGTCATCAGCGAATTGCACGTTACTAAGGTACTCCATAGCGGAAAGAAAACAGCGCAAAAGACGGAGCACAAGAGAGAAGGAACCACAAACAGCAGCGCTGACTTACAACAATGCTTTATTCCTCAACACCACGCAAGATATGCTAGCGCAGTGCAAAATGATGGAAAGAAGGGACAATGATAAACAAAAGATAACATGAACAAACTGTCAGCATCATCACAGTAACCCATGCACGTTTTGCGTACAACCACCAGATTGATAATCAATTTCTTTCCTGTCAAGACAATTGATTTGGTTCCTTTTTCTCACGTGCTCCGACTTTTCAGCTGTTTTCCTTTCCGCTATGCCACACCAACACGCCCAAGCATCCACTTTAACTAAGGTTCTCTCCATTAACTCGTATCCCTAACTCTTCCCATTCTAGGGACCTGAGAACCTCTTCTAAGCACGCGGTGAATAGCATTGGGGAGACCGTGTCTCCCTGCCCTACACCCTTCTTTATTGGGATTTTGTCGCTGTCTTTATGGAGGGCTACGGTGGCTGTGGAGCTGCACAGAATATGGAACAGCACATTACCCAGAATATTTCTTACATCTCTGTCTTAATCAGAATAAGCTAGACATTTTAATACATCTAACCGTTTCTCACATCTTGATCTTGCAAATATATGCACTTAAATACTCGTTCCTTCAAGAATAAATGAATGAGTCGATCTTCAATTTTTATCGATCAATTTTCATTCTCGTTGGACGCCATATTACTCATATAAACGAGAGACAAAGAAAAATGAAGAAGTCGTGCGTTCGACCTGTTATCACTACAGGCGGATTTTACAGCGAAAGCTGTTATGATATCACAACAAGGGCCGTTTTTGGCGCCGTAGTTGTCCGCTGCCGCCGCCGCCACCGCTGGTGTCCGTAACCACTATCGCTCGAAATAAGAAAAAAAAAACGAAATAGAAGAAATTTCCAGGATGGAACGAGGTTCAAACCTGGGCCCTCTGCGTGGGAGCCCAGTATTCTACCTCAGAGCCATGCTGGTGCTTGAAGCTGCTTTGAAAAAAGACTCTATACAGGCTTCATGTCGGGAAGGAACCACATTAACATATGTAATGTAGCGTGGTAGAAGAGTAAAATAACCAAGCGTCACACAACGTGAATTCTGTAATCAGGCATCACAGAATGCGAATTGCGCAACGAGTGGGTTGTTGAATGCTTCCAACCCATTACAAAGGGCTCTGCCATAATTCTTCATCGTCATCAGCCACAGCATCAACGAAGTGCACATAATGCCTTAGAGGTGTTTAGCAGGTACCACGGTTCTCCGCAGAATGACGAAAAATTGCATAGTGGCTGCTTCCCTACTTGAAAGAAATTATGATGATTTAAGCGTAGTCGGTTCCTCGAAAGCGCACTTCTATTAGTTGTCAAGGAAGCCCATAAGGCTCCCGTGATCCATTTCGTCAAGGTCTCGATAAAGTTAATTCCCTCTCTCTATCTCTTTCTCTCGTTAGCGTACGTTATAAAGCGTGGTGGGAGTGTGAAATAACGACAGGGCGTCACACAATGCGAAATAAGTAACTAGTGGGTCATTTAAAGTGGGTCCCATTACAAAGGTCTCAGCCATAACTCTTCATCGTCATCAGCCGTCGCATCAAGAAACTGCACACATTGCCTTACAGATGGTACCTCGCTTCTCCGCAGAATGACGAGTAATGTCATGGTGGGTGCTTCCCAACTTCACAAAAATTATGATTTGTGGCGTAGTGGGTACGTTGCTAGTGTAGTTGTATTAGTAGCCGCAAGAGAGTTTATAACGGGCTCTAGAAATGCCGCTCTTCGATCTTTCGCTGTGACTGTGCTGCGCTTTCCGCGCAGGCCTGGCGTTTTTTGAGGCATTAAGAAAGCGCGTACTAGGCGCCAAGAATAGGCAGGGAAAACCTCCTTTTAGGCCAGCAACGCCGTAAATACAGGCACAATAAATCTTTGTATAAATGCAAATAATTTCAAAACAAAAACGTGGGCGACCTGTATTTACGACAGGAAGGCGGAAACGTAATCGTTTATGATGACACAAACGCGCAAACAGTTGAACACAGCCGTCCGATTGTTCTTTTTCGCACACGGTTTCCAGAAGACTGTCCCTCCGTTTAGTCTCTAGCATGGCGCATCAAATGTCCCCTGTCGAACAAAGACACTCTTGGGTGTCTCTCTTTTCTGCATGGCTGGGAAGGGCAGAGGAGGATTAAACAGCCAGACTGCTAAAGGACGAGAAGGAAGAGATGCTCCTATAGGCAGGGTTTCATCGCGTAGGGCCGATTTCGCCCCTGTCGTTGAACAGCTTATAAAATACAAACGAAAGAAAAGCCGAGTGCACATCACACTTTTTTCTTCTTTTGCTCTTAAGTCTTTCCCCTGGCGGCTCTCCGCGGTTTCGCATACGCGAACCGCTCGCATCATGTCAGCGCGGTGGCCTATGCTGGCCGGCGCGTCCCATTTCACTGCTGCTAGCGGTTGTTTTCCGGAAGTTAGGTGAAATAGAGGACACTGTTGAAACCCTTAGATTTCCGTACAATGTTGCCTGATAATATGAATAATGGTCTCAAACTGCATCCGAAAGTGAATCTTGAAGCTAAGTAGCGTTCACGCAGGCGCCGAATTCAAAAATAGGCATTTTAGACATTTATAGGTATTTAGGCACAGACGCCAAAATAGGCATTTATAGGCGCTATAAAAACACTATAAACGCCCTTCTTAAGATCTAACTCATGCTCATATATGAATGTAATGCGATAGGAGCGCAAGGAACAAAATAGGCTGTATAAAATTCGGTGTCTAGTTGCGCTGTTTAAAGTGAAAAGAGCCTAGCTGTTTAAGCTCCTAGTAACTCCGTTGCAGATAAACTTGTAGATAAACTTCATCATCATGAACGGAATAGCTCAATTGACACGCGCTCTCTTTATCTTTTGCTTCATGTTCTGCTGCGCTCCCAGAAACCTTGCACGGTTTTGCCCTGCGAGCGATGCACCCGACACTTGGAGTGCAAGCCAGGCGAAAACCTGGCTAAGCTCTCCGGGAATTTCATTAAAGGTTATTATCTCTCTCTCTCTTTCTCGGATGGGCGAGTGAGGAAATACAGAGAGAGAGAGAGAATGGAGGAGAGAGAGAGAGAAAGAAAGAGGTTGAAAGCAAGAGAAAGAGAGAAACAGAGAGAAGTAAAGGGACTAAAGACATGAAAAGACAGAAAGACAAAGAAAGGAATAGACAGAGCGAGAAAGAGACGGGAAGTAAGAGACACAGAAAAGAGATAGAAAAAACAGAGGAATAGAGAGAAACAAAAAGAAAGAAAGCAACAGGTAAAGAGCCAGAAAGAAAGGGAAGAGAGAGAAAGAAAAATGGGGAGACCGAGAAAGAAAGAGATAGAGAAGGAAAGAAAGAAAGAAAGAACGAAAGGAAGAAAGAAAGAAAAAAAGAAGTGAAAATAAGTGGAGAAATAAAGAGATACAAAAACCGGGGAAAGGAAGGAAAGCCAGGAAGAAAGAAAGTGAAAAACATTAACACCATCTTCCCAAAGGGAACCCTGATGGGATGCGAAGCAGCAGCGTTGCGCACGTGTGGCGTCACGGGTTGAACGGCGCTAACGCGGGTGCTGCGGTGAGCGCTGGAAGATCCGTTTGAAGCGATGGCTGGCGTAGGTCTTGTCGTTTCTTCAGAGTGGACACGGGCGCTGGACCGGAGCTGGCGCGCGTTTCGCCTTGACTGCCACAGCCTTGTGATCGGTGAAGTGCACGCTGAGAGGTTCCTGCAGACATTCGACGTCGAAGTTGGCAAAGACCAGATCGATGCAGGTTCCCCTTATCGTGGTGGGTAGTTTCCGTTCCGCCGACACGCACTTCAGCGAGTGCACGTCACGCATGTAATCGACGAGCCATTCTCCTCCTCCTCCGCTGACGTCAACGTTGAAGTCTCCCGCGACTATTCGCCGCGAGATCTGGCTACAGGTGGCAGCACCATCGCCGCGCTAGTGTGGATAGGCGGTTGTCGGCACGTATACAAACGCACACAACAGCGCTTCGTTGTGAGCGATTTGTCCCGATTTACGGCAAACAAAATGCGTTGACTGCAGCTATTGGTAATGTGTTCGCTCTTCATTCCCGAATGAATGCACTAAGCGCGCCGAACGTCACTATTACTTGTGAGAGAAGCGCATTCTGCCAACGAACGGGTTGCTGGCCTTCGGCAACAGTCGCCGTTTTCGCAATGGATGACGTTTTCTTATTGTTTTATTTGTACATGTTTAGCTTGTGTTCCACCTACTACGAACTGCTGTAGCGCGACTGAATTTATTTACTTTTTGTTCATCTGGATACTCCCCAACAAAAAGAAAGCCCGTATTCCTGCACAATGAGTTCAAATAGCACTATGTGCACTGGGTGCTGACATATTCATCCTCATTTCTTATTCAGTTCTTCATGAAATGTAGGGCAGTTTATATGTTTACTGAGGAAATGTACGTGGCTGACAGCGCTTTAGCGCTACGGAGACGTTTAACACGCACACGCTTGTTTTCATTCCAGTAACAGTAAACAAAGATAACTGTACAGCACGGAACTTTCTTCGATTGATTACTTGCACGACAGTAATGGAAGAAAGGTCCGGTTATTTCGCGGGGCCAAAATGCATTTTTTAATGCGAATAATGTCCGCTGCCTTCCATCAATCTACTATAACAACGCAACACAAACGCTCAAGCTAATAGAAAAAAAGATGTGGCTTCGCGTGAAATTTACTACGACATAAATGTAAAGTACGCCGTTTGGATTAATTTTGACCATCAGGGCTCTTTAACGCGTACCTTAATCTAAGTAAACGGGTGTCTTTGTATACATTTCGCCACACTCAGAGAGAGAGAGAGAGAGAGAGAGAGACAGCAGAGGAAGGCAGGGAGGTTAACCAGAAGTCTGTATCCGGTATGCTACCCTGCACTGGGGTTGGGGAATAGGGGGCTTGAAAGCGAGAGAGAGAAAATAAATAATAAGGAAGAAAAACAATGTGGCTCCGCAAGCAGTGCGACAGCTTGCGGCTGATTTCGGTTTTGCTCACTCGCATCGTTAACGCGTTTAGAAAAATGTACATGAAAAATGTGAATGTGAGAAACATTTCGATTGTTCAGGGTACATTTGAGTGTCATATTAGGAGTATATTTGTCTAGGAGAACTAAACAGCGCGCTTGCGGCCGCATACTGACCCACTACGTCATGGACGCCTTGTTTATTTTGGAAAACGGGCGTGCTCAGAAGGTGGTGCCGTCTAAGGAAGGGAAATAAAAGGACATTATCGCAAAATGAACAATAACTGTATTTTACGTACGACTTCCCACAATTGATTGGGTCTCATAATAAATAAAGCAGCATTTATTTCAGCAAGGCAAATGAGAGAATGATCAGCAAACCTAAGTACTATTTTGTGGCGCGGTAGCAGGCATGCGCTTCGATTCTGTAGCTTCCACAGTGCTGTCAAGAAAAGTTGTCGTCGAGTGTAGAAGTTGTTGCGGATAGATGCAACGTGACTATTGGTACGTATGTTCACGGTCGTTTGGGATGTGAACGTGGTGATAAACACATATGTGCGTAGAAAGCGTCTTGAGCCGCCAAAAACCTTTATACCGACTTCGTCGATAGCACCCGACACGAGAAAATAGAAAAACTCTATCTCTACCCTAAAGGTCGCATTTATGCCTCGCAGCTAACGCAGCTGCTGGGAGTGGTGGGCGGTTACATGGGCTTCTGGATGGAGCTGTCTACTCTCAAGGTTCTCTGGCGACTTATCATGGTGCTTCAGGTAAGCTCTGCGTTTCTCACAGCTTCGTGTACTTCTCAGGAAATGAGGAGAGGGGATGTATAGAGAGAGAAACAAACAGCACGGTTGGTAACAGGCTTGGAGGAAACGAGAGCCCCATTACCAGCTACCTTCTGTCACCTTGATGATTGGTGTATATAAATTGTGTATATAAATAGCTCGCCGTATGTATGCTAGAGGATGTATGCGTGGTGGCCGAGCGGCTAACCGCATTGCGCCGCGGAGCGAGGGTGTCGCCGGTTGAAAGCTCCGGTCCCACTTCAACAGAATAACTGTTTCGTTATTTGCATCTACCTCAAATTTTCGCTCACGGACAAAGCTGAGTTTTCGTTCACAAATAAAAACGTCGCCGCTGCCTACACCAAAATTTCATCGAAGGGAGCTCTTTAACGCTCTCGCGTTAAAACTGGCGCAAAATAAATCACAGATGAGTCACTGTTCAGATGTTGTATGGTTGCATGTAGTTCTTTATGTTTCCGTACGCCTGCACGTCACGCATTCTAGCATGTACCGAGGCGGTCAAAAGAAATGAGAACCGCGCGCTGCCCGTGTGCTCCGCTGTTCGCATTTCTTTTCATCACTAAATTAAAACGGGAACAAAGAGCGCTGAACACGGGACCGTGAAAGAACGACCGACTGGGGCGCTGTTTGTTCCCGTCTTAAGCATGTACCAACCAGCCCAGTTAGGCGCACTCCTGCATTTCATGACGCTCTGACCTATGTCAGGGTCACCCTTGATTGCACCATGCGCGTCTATAGCGCGTTTTAGAGCGCAGTGCTTAAGCGCCCGTTCCTGAGTTGGGCGGAGTCGCCGTTGGCGTCTGCGTAACCGATAGAGCGACGAGGACCAAAAAGAGCGAAAGAGAGACTGCCTGAAGGAGTTTTCCACCCCGAGAGCTAGCGAGCCGCTGTGTTAGCGTGTGCAGTGCCTCGTGCCTGCTCGCACTTCGCGCACAGGCACGAGCAAGTGGGTTGACCTGCAAGGCATGGGACAAGAAGACATACGTTGATCGAAGGGATACTTTCTGTGTGGAACGCTCTAGTGGACTCTGGCCCCTCACCAGAACAGATAAAAAATTGTAGTTCGAGAGTGTCAGTTGTTGCGTGCCCAATGAGGAACATTATGCCACAACAATTTTTCAAATTGGTTCATTACGAGCTGAGGAAACCAATATCTTGATGCAGCGCGAAACCATGATGCGAGGAGGTGATTTTGAAACCCTTGCCACTCGCCCCTTGTAGCCTTCGGAAGCCAAATCACTTCCCTGCCCCCTTCGGCATCGAAGCGGGATGATCACATCACGCATACGCATCACGACGTCATGAGCTCGCAAGGTCACGTGCGCATGAGGTGCTCGAGCCAGCCCGAGCACGCGAGCGGTGTTTTGGTTCGGTGTTCTGTGTAGTGTACTGCCTGTTTCCGCGAGATGGAACCCTCAGTGTGCGCACGTTCGGAGAGGCTGGCACGGATGATGGACCCGCGGTGCATCGCGTCGCCCCGCTGGAAATACTTTCAGGGACGGTACACCAAAAAAAAGTCATAGTTTCGCCGCAACGGCGAAGCAATGAATGCGATAGCAACAAATTAGAAAGTAACGCGAAGAACGGAAAGCAGCTTGAAATTCCGAGTGCGTCGCCCCGTGCGCAAAGGACGCATGAAAAAAAAAAAACACTCCCAGGATAAGCGCGAACTATCAAGCGTCACAGCTCGACACTTAAAGGGCGCTGGCTCAAACATAAAGAAGGACGCACTAAACGAATGCGCAGGTAACACAGGACAAGCACGAACTAACAACTGTCACAGTTGTTAATTGTTTCTGTTTGTATAGCGTTCTCGTTTCGCAAACGCGGCCGCTGCAGCGAGCTAAGTCACCTTCGTACGCTCTGTAACTTCAGCCCGGAAATAGCGGTGAAAGCACAAGACATCCAAACCACCCACTCACGAGATAAACGCGCGCGTAGGTAACCACGCCTTATAGGGCAAAGTGCGCCTGGCGACGTAGGAGGCGCGAGCGCATCATAACGAGCGGGGCGACGACCTTTAGAGCGCGCCCCTCGCGCTTTCGCGCCATCTCGCTGGTGACGAAGAAAACACGATGAAGCAAATGGTGTATATACGTAGCTCGCCATTAGCATGCTAAAGGATGTACGTCTCCCGGCCTATCCGTCTAACGCCGTGAGCTGCGGAGCGGGAGTTCGCCTGTTCGATTCCGCGCTGCGTAAAAAATCTGTCTCAATTATTTCTTTGTGGCTTATAGATAGATAGATAGATAGATAGATAGATAGATAGATAGATAGATAGATAGATAGATAGATAGATAGATAGATAGATAGATAGATAGATAGATAGATAGATAGATAGGACCGGACGGCGACGGCAAAAACCAGCCGAGAGTGTCCATACAAATGCCATAAAGCGTTGTCAAGGCTGACGCCTGCACGACGCGGAAACGGCGCGAACACAAACGAATGCGAGAGGGACGAAAATTAGTCTGGCATCTCGCTGCGATTCGAAGTAAAAAAAAAGATGGCTGATCCCTCTGTCATAGAAATCTGTATAACCAAAAAGTGAAACATGTCACGGAAGTAGGTGATTGTTTATAGTGCATTGGTATATGAGAGATTGCATAATGTCTGCTGTTGTTTGGCGGAAATAGCACCGCTTGATGTGGACGAACTCGCGTTGACGCCTAGTGGCACATCTCTGTACCGATGGCTAACCCCATGACTATGATCTAACCTTTGCGGTAGCTGAAGTAACATGGACACCGCATGTTGTGAATCCCGCGCAAATATGGCATCAACGAGCACATAATAAACACTGATACTCTCGATATGCACTCCTTCAAAGCGTCGTGAAACGCGAAGAGAAACGCGACGAGCGTCGTGTCTTCCCTCTAGCCTGGCCGTTAATTTTCACATCGGGAGCGGCGAACGCGGTGCGACGGTCAGGCGAGCGTCGGAGAGCTATTTTTAGAAGCGAAAGCATCCCACGCTCGAGACAGTGTCCGTTCTGCGGCGTCCGCACCCATACTGCGCATGCGCCTACTCTCCCCCCTCTCCTCGCGTGAGCGCGAGGAGGGGACGTGAGTGCTGCCTCCACTTCATTTCTCCTCTCCCGTTTCTCTCTCTCCGCTACAGCTGTGAGCTCGCTCCCGTTGCACTCTCCTTCGCAACGGCGCTATGGACGCCCGCGAAGCTGAACGTAAACGGCAACGCCGGCAAGCGTTGCACTCTCCTTTGCAACGGCGCCATGAACGCTCGCGAAGCTGAACGTAAACGGCAACGCCGGCAAGCGAATCTCGAAGCTGCGAGGCTGCGAAAGCGCGCGTTCGCTGTGCTTCCGTCATTCTCTTTCTGTGCAACGGTGTGCGAAATGCCAAGAACAACGTCAACGTCTGCGCTAGTTGCAGCGGCAGCGCCACCACCGCGAAGCAGAGGAAGGCTCGGGGAGCCGAACGTAAGCGTCAGCGTCGGCGAGCGGCAATCCGAACGCCTCGACAACCGCCGTCTCATAACTCACATAAGAGAAACGGATGCGATGCTTTCGCATCCTACCATGGTTGCCCGTAGGGGGAGATGATGTGTAATTTTTTCGATATGGATGAATGCTATGAGCGAGGCTTGGGCTAAAGCCGGCACCTCACGGTGTGTTAAAGTGTTGACGAAACTAAGCTTGTATTGGAAACGCGCCGAATGGGAAGGTCGTAGCAACGACGCGTTGCCGTAGGTAATTGTGGAGGGAACGAAGTTTTTTGTTTTGGAGCCTGGTGGCACACATGTCACAGGCCCGTTATAAAGGGGACGCTCATAGCATCCATCCATTCCTTCAAGAGCACTGTGAGAGTAAATTGTAAAAGATAAAAGGCGCGTTCATGTAGCCTCCGTTATGAGTTTGGCGGTAGCTGAGACGGCTAAAACGCCAGCAATCGTCCTGGACCCAGAGGTCATGGGTTCCACTCCTGTCAACGAATATTTTATTAGAGTTTTCTTTCTTTGCCATTTGATGGCGTTCATATTTCCGTGACGGCAGAAGTCATGAAAGTCTTGGTGGACCCCGGCATAAAACACTTTCGTGTTAAAATAAATGAAAACAAGCATACATTCCGTTTGTGTGTTATTACTTCTCTCAACTTTCATTAATCTATTCAAGCAACAGATAACAACGACTGCACATGGCGCGTCGAATAACCCTCGCGGTGTCACGTGCCGCAGTGAGCGACGTCAGAGGACCGATGAGTACGTAGGGCCATTCCTTGTACGCAGGGGCGTAGCCAAGGGGGGTGGGGGTTGGGGGTTCCACCCCCCCCCCGCCCGCAGTTTTTCAATTTTGCTTGCGTATATATGCACGCACGAACATACATAAAGTATGACAATACTTTATGTATGTTCGGGCCCCGATACATACATAAAGTATCGGGGCCCGACAGGGGCCCGAACCAGTAATCTAGGTGGTGTTGCCCAAACATGGAATCAACAGCATAGTGCTTTAAGTGACAAATGTCTAGCCTTTGTTGGCGCTTGTTTCGCTAACAATTATACCTTAACCAACGGCGATTTCTTGTAAAAAGGTGCTCATGGTGGAAACAGTTGCGCGGACGTACTGGGTTCAATTAATGTTCGTTCGACAGTGGTATACTGTACCTATTTTTGCTGCAAATAGAATGGGCATCATCAGCAGCCTTTCGTAGCAGATACTGTAGCAAGGATACCAAGATCAAGAAGGGAGCCGACAGACGGATAGTGATTTGCAGCAGTTCAGCTTCAATAGGGAGCTCAATAAAAGCAGAGCAGACAGATAACAGAACGCTCTCTTCCCATTGTTTTTATTGCGCTCTCTATTGAAATGTAAACATGCTCTAACGAGAAACATAATCGTGTACCCTTCTGAACACGTAGCGCCTGCATTCAGCACACTAACACCTTGCCACGGCAAGAGAAATAGAGGAAGAAAGCCAAATTAATTACCCTGTTGTAAATATACTAACCTAAAAAAGCACGTGCACTTTTAGAAATACGTATAAGCAGCCGAACGGTAGAAAAAAACTATTTGTCATAGCATTCCTTTCATATATCACACCACTGCTACTATATACAGTATATAAGTTTTTGTGGAATATTTTATAGTTTATTTCTTTACATGTCAATGTGCAAAAAATCAAATTATTAAGAGATTTCGGCTTTAAGCACGCTGCGCGATGTTGCATAACATATCCTACCGCGCTAAAGTTTCTCGCACTGCTTGCGCTATCCGAAGGGCCGTACATCTACCTTGCGAAATGTGAAGGCATCGGCAGTCGTTGTTCTTAACTTCCATCACTGGAGCAAATTTAGGATGTCTTTGGGCACCTCTGCGGAATAAACATAGCTGTCCAGCTCATCTTTTCATTTCTCACTCTTCAGTCCCACTCTTCAGTGTCACATATAAAACTCCTCTTTGAGGGCTTCTCCTAGCAGTCTTTAAGAGTGTATCATATGTACGGTTCGCACCGTGCTCTTTTTTTTTTCATAATATAATGGTGCATGCCTTCCTAACGACGTTGTACTGGTAGAGGGTTGTCATTAGACTATGCGGGTAGGACTGGCAGGACATGGACGAAGCGATTTCGAACTATTTTTGGGGTTCATTCCAGTTTGGTGATAAAGGCGTGAATAAGCTTCTCGTCGCTTACCCAGTGGATACATATGGCTCGAGGTAAAGGGACATCAGCCGGCACGGAATTCGTAATGGTCTTTTATTTTTCAAGCCAGATATTTCGTTAAGCGAGTCTACTTTGCCTCACGCCTTGTTTAATGGGCCCACGCTATTCCTGCACATTCCAATGCTGTTGCTGCAGTATCATCATGCAGCTCTCCCACTATATAGCGCAGGAGTCTCAAACACGCGGCCCGCGGCTCGCACGTGACTGTCTTCAACCCATTTTCTTTTATTTTGTTTCAAAGTACGTTCTTACGCTACACAAACATGACAAGTTTAACGCATTTTTTTCGTGAGGCACCACATGCGGCCAGCATGTGCTGACTCCATAACTGTGTCATAAAACTCTATAATTCAGAATTGGCGTCCAGATTTTAGTAAATTTGAAGATAGGTATTGATATGTTATGGGAATCCTGCCGCCAAATACCCTTTAGAAATGACCCATATATGAGCTACAGGAAAAGTCTTCATTGAAATGGCAACGTTAGCTGACCTTTGGTTATAGGTATAAATTATTATATTACATTTATTACTGCTACTACAAAATAACATTTGGGATATAAAATAATAACGAATGCAAACAAAGCACAGAATAGCGAGATGGTAACTATATAAGAGCCTGGTCTATTTACTTTTTGCTTGCCCGTTTCAGATATATCAGTAGCTCCATATGCAAGAAGCAAAAGAGGTTCGGCACTTGCCCTTCATAGAACTTCCAAATAACTTGACCGACATAAAAAAAGGAGCACCTTTTTTCAAGATAAAATGTGAAACATAAATGTGTGCACAACGTATGTGGAACAAACTCTAAGGGACACGAAAGAGAAAAATGATTTTTCTATTTATCAGTAAGTTATTCTTTTACGATTCTAAAATCACCACGCTCACCGCAACAACGCTCTTGGTAAGCGCGAAAAGCAAATGCGGGTGGAGACGCCACCTTGAAATTCGCGCAGCAGACGCCGTGACGTCATAGATTCTGACGACGTCTACTGGGGCCTACGTAGTTCCTAATCGGCAAAAATGAAGTACGCTGACGTATAAGGGGGCCACAGACTTAACATACCAAGTTTCAGGAAATTTCGTTGAGCCAATGTCCCCAAAATACGACGAATACACTTAGAAATCCGTGACCTGAAGGGCGGAGATTTCACGGCGAGAATTAAAAACGTAACATTGCCCATGATTTCACCCTCTATTTATAAACTTGTGATCATGAAATGAATGATGTTATAGTTCTCAGAGTACACTTTATCAGTCTAAACCGATTCAGTGTTTCAAGTTAGTGTCCCTTTAAGAACTGAGCAAAGTGGAGGCCCGGCCTGACTCGAGCCCGCCAGCTCAAACCAGGGCCCGACCCTAAGGCCGGAGCTTCAGACCCGAGCCCGGCCCGGGCCCGCCCATGACCCGGGCCGGCCCGGCCCACGGGCCGGGCCGGGCCCGGGTTTTCGGGTAGGCCCGAGCCCGTGCAGTGCTCTAGGGGCCCTCTAAGAAGACATCTTTAGCTGAGACTCGCTTACGCTCAGCCCCGCACAGATGCAGCGTCCTGAGAGAGTGCAGGCAGCTGCAGAGATTTCGGGTTTGGGCAAGCACGTCTTGCCGAGCAGTCCAAATGGACGCACTTTCACGCTCCGCTAAATTAACTTCATAAGTGGATCGAGAGATGCGTTCTGCGTTCAGCTGCTCGCACGATCGTTCTGCGCACGCGGACTACAGTTCCTTCTACGCGTTTATGTGCAAATGGCGTCGCGCACACCACAGTTCCTCTTATGCGTTTTTGTGTAAATCGCTATCATACGCGGGTGTAACCGGAGGTATGGGGGTCGTAAACGCTCAACTAGAAGCGTCAGCCAGCGGCGGCGGAAGTTGACGACGCCAGGTTCACCACGTTACGCTCACGAGAAAAGCGAGCATTCATTTTCTGAATGAGGAAAAAATGCTTCAGGCCCGTGTACTTATTTTGGTGCACGTTAAAGAACCCCAAGTGGTCTAAATTTCCGGAGCCCTCTATTACGGCGTCTCTCATAATCATATCGTGGTTTTGGGGCGTTCAACCTCAGCAATTCATATAATAAAACCGAGCATTGTATACTCCCATTCGAGCCGCGCCACGTCGCCTTGACGCATTCGCATTTACTCAACTTATGATGAAATCAAAGCACCTAAACAGCTGCGCGCAGAATTCGCATTACGCAGTATCGTAATCATCGGCGAATTTTTATTAAGAGATAGGTTACAATCGCTTGAACTTAAATCCCGACAGCGGAGCCCTTAAGTGCCGCGCAGTTCGCATTTCTGTCATCAGGTTAGTGCGCGTGCGTGCGTGCGTAGGCAAGTGATAACTGCAGCTATTTATTTCCTAATCAGTTAGAGGGGCTGCGAAAGGCCACCCAATTCTTAAAACACTATAGCTGCGGCGGCGCGGTGTTGATTTCACGCAAAATGAACACCGCGCCGCCGCAGCTATGGTGTACCAGAATAATTTTTCTAGTACACTATAGCTACAACCCCAGCCGCGCTGGACGAAATATGGCGGTGGACGGGACGGTCGCGGTACTTATCCCGTTCTAGTGACTTTAACGCAAACCACTACACAACGGCAGCCTACGGAGCCGTCTGAAATGAAACTGGGTTATATAGGTACCGCTGGGTCGTTGGCGTTCTGACACATTAGCGGTAACAAGATTCCTTACATTATACGCCTACCTTTGCTGATTCGTAACCAAGTGTTTTTCAGGATGTTCGTGGAAATCTGGGGGAGCTAAAGCCATATAGCAGCCTTACAGTAGGGGTATGGCGCTGTCTTCGATATTCGATCTCACTCCATAATTTTACGCCTACATTACATCTGTGTGTAATAGGCTCGCGTAATCAGGGCGAGGCTACACTGTAAATGAAAATATACCCAGCTGGGAGGTCCTGGGGGATGATGCTCCCGTTTAACTCCGTTGACTTCTCCCCCATCGAACACATCGGAATGTACCGGAGGAGTATATACATTCTTTCACCGCCGTTCTCCACCCGCGGGCGACGGAGGGAAGAAAAGGGCACTCATTGCCTGATTATGCTACAGTGCTCATGCCGCAAATGCTCCGACGCATCGCTCAGCGGCTTTCATTGGCAGCTGCAGGAGTGACGTAGACAGCCTCGCCAGACGGCCGGTCCCCAGGAATCAATGCTAAAGATCTTCCCTTTCGCCCGAACCGTCACGCGGCAGTCAGAATGGCTGTCAAGAACACAGCATCTGGAGCAGACAAGATCGGCAATGCAATCATAAGAAACCTGGGGCGGGAACATATCAAATCTATCACGGAATTCCTGAACAAGCATTGGGAAGCGGAAACCGTTACAACGGAGTGGCGACACGCGCAGATCATCAACATCCCAAAGCCAGGCAAAAAGCCGAGCTTAGAAAACCTACGACCTATCTCACTGACAGAAGAGCTTGGGTGGGGGCTAGTTGGAACATACTGCAGAAAAATATTTTAGCGCTGCAAAGTTGAGGACAAAAAAACAACAACACGTGGAGTGTTTTACTTCATAGATTACTTTACTAACGTGTGGTTTGCCTACAGAGCCCTTTCCTTCGTATATTACGTCTCTCCCTCCTCTCCTTCTTTGATCTTCTTGTTTCATTAAATTCAGTTGTTAGAAATTGCGCTTCGTCTGTGTTGTCCATGTTTGTCTTGTCCTCAACTTTGCAGCGCTAAAATATTTTAACACGAAAGTGTTTTATGCCGGGGTCCACCAAGACTTCGGTGACGTATTTCCGTCACGGAAATGACGTCGAAAAACTATACAGGATGAGATGGCAAAGAAAAAAGGTTCCATCAACGGGCATCGAACCGACGACCGCGCAGGCAGCAACGACAAATGCCCGGCACGCTATCCACTGCGCCACGGTCACAGACTGCAGAGGCTTCACAAACGGGCCTTTTATATCTACCACTATCCCGGTAGGCGGGGTGGTGTTGCCCTCTGGGAGCGGTAAGGTAAAGTAATTCGTCATTACTGAGGCTTCCGCGACTAGCACCTGCAAAGCGTTACACGTCCGTCCCATTCGGCGCGTTTTCAACAGAAGTTCAAGTTTGTCAATGAATTAACACACCGCGAGGTGGCGACCTTAGCCCTAGCGTCGTAAAAGCGTCGGCCTCGCTGATATCATCAAGCTAATCCAAACCAAAGATAACTCTGCGACGCGCGCCTGTCTCACCTGGCTGTTACACCGCGTTCCCCGCTCACGCGGAAAAATCGCGGCCGGGTTACCGAGGCGGCACGACACGCTTTGCGTTTCCCTCCAGTCCGGCCGTGGTGTTCAATCACATTTTAACATGCCGCGGGATGGCGACCAAGTTCTGCCGCTTCTGCGTCCAATATGCGACGCTGTTCTGGCTATCACACCTTGTTCTCTGATTACGCATTGCCATTTTTTCGGCGTGTTGGTAAACGGAACTCGAAAACATATTGAGCGCTTACAAACAGGGACGTAAGGGAGACGACAACACAATGCGCTAACTTCAACAACTTTTATTTCCAGAAACCACCAAACTATATATCCGTGCACAGTGGCGCCACCAGTCCATCCACTAGCCAACCAAAAAAGCCCTCTCCCGATCTAGAAGGTCAATTGACGGTGCACTCACACACGTGTCACCATTGCGAGATATAGCCTGGGCTTCGATTATCTCTCGGACGTCTTTATCATTATGCTTTGCAAGCACCTTACATGAATCATACATCGGTACGCAACCGCAATTCTAAACAATGTGTTGACAAATGGCCGTAATTATTCTTGTTTTTGACATTTAACTTGTGCTCACGAAGACGATCATTAAGACATCTTCCCGTCTGACCTATATTTATTTCCACAGGTCAGCGGGAGCTCGTAAACCACCTCTTGTACCAATCACTAGAGGGTCGCGATGGTTCTTGGAGCATCCGACAGCTGGCCTGCGGTACGGGTCCGTCCAGCTACATAATCTGCCAAGTTTTTCCGGGGCTGAGAACACTTCTTTGATGTCCCACGACTAGCTATTTTCTTTAGATTGTGAGGCCGTTTTGTGCAGATAAGGCACTACTGCCACTCTGCTCCTACTTTTTCGCCTGTTGGATGGCTGCGTCCTGAGGACTACTGTCCAAGCGGCACCTTTTAAGCAGACCCTCGACAACCGACACCTGTACAGACTCTGGGAAACCAGCTGCCAATAACCTTTTGGACTGACTCATAAGACTTTCATGGATCTTATGGCGGCAGGATTTCTTCAATGCGTTTCCAAAAACACAGATTGGCAATGCTTCTTTTTACGAGCTTCGAGTGAGCAGATTGGTATGGCAACAGGGGCTTATTAGCTCTGGGTTTATATTCCCAACACGTGTGCTGTTCCATGAATTGAAGTTCAATATCTAAAAACCGTAGCACGTTATCGGACGGCTCTTCAACTGTTACAATGAGTGGGCTAAGGCCAGCAGAAAAAACGTTTTTGAGTTTATCTACTGATACGTTTCCGGCTCGAAGAGGACAAGGTAATCGTCCACGTATCTTACAACTTTGACCACCCCTGTGCTCCGACAAGACCTGTGCCAGATTCCTGTTATGGTGGGCTAGAAAAATGTCACTTAGTATCGGCGCCAAACATGAGCCGATACAGACGCCCTGCTTCTGTAGGAAAGCTTTCCCATTCCATGTGGCAAATATCGAGCGGAGATAGCAGCGAAGCAAATCTAAAAAGCATTGAACAGATACCCCGGCTGAGTTCTGAAAAGCAACCGCGCCATAGTCGTCGATACATTCTTCTACGCATGCGATTAGTTCGTTTTGAGGCAGCACACGTGTTGGGAATATAAACCCAGAGCTAATAAGCCCCTTTTGCCATACCAATCTGCTCACTCGAAGCTCGTAAAAAGAGGCATTGCCAATCTGTGTTTTGGAAACTCATTGAAGAAATCCTGCCACCATAAGATCCATGAAAGTCTTATGAGTCAGTCCAAAAGGTTATTGGCAGCTGGTTTCCCAGAGTCTGTACAGGTGTCGGTTGTCGAGGGTCTGCTTAAAAGGTGCCGCTTGGACAGTAGTCCTCAGGACGCAGCCATCCAACAGGCGAAAAGTAGGAGCAGAGTGGCAGTAGTGCCTTATCTGCACAAAACGGCTCACATCAAAGTAGTGGACATCAAAGTAGTGTTCTCAGCCCCGGAAAAACTTGGCAGATTATGTAGCTTGACGGACCCGTACCGCAGGCCAGCTGTCGGATGCTCCAAGAACCATCGCGACCCTCTAGTGGATTGTGCACAAGAGTGGTTTACGAGCTCCCGCTGACCTGTGGGAATAAATATATAGGTCAGACGGGAAGATGTCTTAATGATCGTCTTCGTGAGCACAAGTTAAATGTCAAAAACAAGAATAATTACGGCCATTTGTCACACATTGTTTGGAATGCGGTTGCGTACCGATGTATTCATGTAAGGTGCTTCCAAAGCATAAAGATGAAGACGTCCGAGAGATAATCGAAGCCCAGGCTATATCTCGCAATGGTGACACGTGTGTGAGTGCACCGTCAATTGACCTTCTAGATCGGGAGAGGGCTTTTTTGGTTGGCTAGTGGATGGACTGGTGGCGCCACTGTGCACGGATATATAGTTTGGTGGTTTCTGGAAATAAAAGTTGTTGAAGTTAGCGCATTGTGTTGTCGTCTCCCTTACGTCCCTGTTTGTAAGCGCTCAATATGTTTTCGAGTTCTGATTACGCTTTCACCGTTAACTACTACAGCTACCACAAGGGTTTGTTTAATCACTTAGCATGGACGTTAGTCGTCGGGATGATGTACCACCAATCATCAAATTGGGTATATCCACGTTAAACGATGCTATAGCTGCCAGACATCAATATACACTGTGCAAACTCTCTTATATGAATGTACAGTAAACATTCAGTTACTTCTGTAAGGGCACGCTTTACTTTCGTGTTATTCCAATTCCTATGACGGATAATCAACCATGTTTTTTCTGCTATCTCATTGACTTCGTGCTTAGGGAAACTATATGAACGAATAATTACGGTCAGGCTTCAAAATTACCTGGAAGATAACGACCTCATGCCTCACACGATGTTTGGGATCCGTCCCAAGTTATCAAAACAAGATGTCTTACTTCTTATCAAAGAAGTTCTCAGCGACGTTTCTAAGTATGGAGAACATGTATTAAATGCGAAGCATTTCTACAGAAAAACGCTGACTGTGTTGACGCTGCTACATACCTGAACCGGAAAGACGCTGTAGTGACGATGATCGACGCTCAATTAAAGGGGAAGGTCAGCGCATCGCTGAAGAATTACACCGTGTCAGATGCCGAGGAGGCCGCCGTCGCTCTAGCGGTCGCCGAAGACAACAGGTCAGGGTAGTCGCTAGTAATAGTCACGGACTCTCAGGACGCCTGCCGGGGATACACCACTGGTACGGTAGGCCGGAAAGCCGCCGGTATCTTAAACACCGGCTGCGTGACCAACGAAAAACAGCAAGTAATTAGGTCCCAGGGCAGGAGTGTATTGCCGGGATTGGTCATGCCGATCTCGCATCTCGAGGATACGCTAGCCGAGAGAGATCTGTGGCCGGGAGCATCGAGGCGGTGCCGTGCACTTACGGGGACATTCTGGAGCATTTCAGGGAAACAAGAAGGCGATATCCCCCGCCCCACAAGCAACTGGACAGGGAGCAGTCGGTATTCTGGCGGCAGCTGCAAACAAATGCATACCCATGCTTACACATTTACATTAAAATACACCCAACGCAATACAGAGACACGTGTCCTTGGTGTGGCGAGAAAACCACAGTTTACCACACAACACGGGGTTGCCAGAATGTAACGGCAGTACCCGTCATACACAACACCACACCGGAGAAGTGGGAGGCTGCGCTGTCCAGCCGGGAAGCGGACGACCAGATGTGACTCGTTCAACGCGCCAGACGGGCAGCAAAGGCCGCGGGAGTCCTGGACCCATCCACAGGCGTTCTCTTGAACATCTCCAGAGCCAAATAAAGTTTATTCTGTCTCTCTCTCTCTCTCTCACGGGGCGTCTGACCGACACTCTTCCCACTGTAGAGGTTGGGTTATTGGGACCTCTGCGTATATGTTCTGGGAACAGGATGATGACCCCCCTTTGTTGGAAGTTTTTGTATAATTTGGAAACCTAGCGCCATGGAGTTATTGAAATCGAACCCTTTTATAACAACCAACATGGCACAGGCCAAGCCACCTGAATCGAAGTGCAGCGAGGATTCTGCGAAGCCTTCGGCCGCGTTCAGAAAAA
The DNA here is from genome assembly GCF_013339695.2 of Rhipicephalus sanguineus. Classification (NCBI taxonomy): domain Eukaryota; kingdom Metazoa; phylum Arthropoda; class Arachnida; order Ixodida; family Ixodidae; genus Rhipicephalus; species Rhipicephalus sanguineus. Next base: position 206,963,635 of record NC_051179.1, read on the forward strand.
GGAAATCGTTCCGTGCACGTTGTGGACATTGCAAGTGACGACAAGCGTCAGCGAAGGTTGTCGTCGACAGCAGCAAGTTACAGGAACCTTAATTGTGTCATGATGCCGTGCAGCAAGTGACACAGTGTGATCTCGCGAGTGGCGAACATGCGGACGGTCGCGGGCGCGACGCAAAACCGGTGAGTGAGCTCCTTTTGAACTATCTGCTTCACTTTTGTCGAAAAGTGCTAAAATTGGGTACTGTTGTGTTGATAACAAAACAGGTTACCAAGAATAGGCTAGCATTACAGGATGGCAGTAAAAAATTCAGCGGAGATTTCGAAAAATCGTTGTTTAGACCACGTGTTTTTTTTTTCAAATATGGATAACTGCGGTAACTTTAAGACACCACTGTAATATTTGGAGCGCGAAGTGACTCTTGAGATATGCGTTAACGGAAATATC
>NC_051179.1:206964178-206986808 GCF_013339695.2 Rhipicephalus sanguineus
TATAAATTTATACAATCTTTAGCATCATTTCGTAACGTTTCGCTCAGGAAAAAAAAAATTGCGCCACAGTCGGGGGCGTAGCCAGAAATTTTTTTCGGGGGGGGGGGCGGGTTCAACCATACATTATGCATGTTCGTGCGTGCGTTTGTGTGTGTGCGTGTATATATGCGCAAGCAAAATTGAAAAATTTCGGGGGGGGGGGTTGAACCCCCCCAACCCTCCCCCCCTCTTGGCTACGCCCCTGGCCACAGTCAACTTCCCACCGCATGCTTCGCATATTATCGACTTCCACGGTACGTGGGATCTGCGGAATTTTTTGTTTCTTTTTTTTAAGTGCGATATAGAGAATCGACTGACACTCCAGTCAACTTGCAATCGCGTAATGCTATGGTAATGCTCTGGCACGCTGATAGCGCGCACGGCTTTCTCGACTAGGAAGTGCCGGGAAGCAGAGACGAAGCACGAAAAGACGTCTGACAGACGGCTATTATTTTTATGGAATGGAGGAAGCCATCAAATAGTCTTTTTTTAAAGTATATTCGGGCCATATCGAAGCGAAGCGCGAGGAAAAACAGGACACAGTAAAGAACACACGGGACAGGCGCGTTACGCTGTGAGATATACAGAAACGTGTGAAGGTGCGCGCTGTTTTCTCGCGTGTGGCAAGAGGGCTGTTTGAGTGCATTTTCCTCGTACATTGCATATACGTGGTCTTCCCAGGTGTTCATTATTGTTCACACGCTAGGAAAATGAAAAACCTGCCTCTGCCTGCCAAATGCCTGCCACTTTTTTCTCTTATTCTCTCTACTACTATGCTCTCAGGATCTGCAAACCAATGAAGAGTATAGCGCTTATTTAGTAACATTGCTTGCTAAGAAAATCTTGCCTAGATATCTCGCAGAACTAGTGCAGCTGCGTATTTGCTACTGCAAAACACTGTTCTGAGCAACCAGCACTTACAGGCTGAGTTTTCAGCTGAATTGAAAGTCAGAGAGGCGCTGAAAGAAACATTGAGAACATTCACAATAGACTGCGTGAACTACCTAGAAAGAACTTGGTGGTCTCCGTCACACCTTGCAAGGCGCGCCGCTCGGTGTGTTTCTCTATGAACTCGTTTGAACGATTTTTTAGCTTGCTGATGCAAGCTAGAAAATCGTTTCATACATTTCCATGCATTTTTCCCTAAAAGATGCCGACACGAACAATGACTACGTGCTAAGAGGTGGTTTAAAGCAAGTATTTTCGCCTTGGAAATGCACATGCATGTCAGCATGGTCTGGCGTTGGTTCGCGTCCAACAACAATGCCTCCGTCTCACAGGCCTGGAACTTTCGCTGGCGGTGCAGCGCGAGCGGAGCGATGAAGAGGAGGAAGTGGCGCCCCTCTCAGCTCTGCTGCACGAACAGGGGCTCTTCACGGCCGGTATGCTGAACCCGTTTATATTCACGTATGGCGAGAGCTACCTCATCTCCGCGTTCCAGGTCAGTATGGTTTGAACACACCGAACATACTAGAGATGAAAAAATCCGTAAACAGGGGGTGGATGCTCGAGCCGACGTTTAGACAAGTGGACATGTCTTCTTCAAGGATGGAACTGACAAGGCTGGAAGAACACAAGTCCTCTTGTAGAAACGTCGTCCAGAGCACCCACTCCCTGTTTGCGGACTTTTTCATCGCAAGCTTCCACCTTCGCCTTCGTGCCGTTTTCTAGCTTACTAGGGCAGCCCATGTAACAGTTTAACGTACCACGCTAATAGTGATAGGCGACGGGAAGTGGGCGTGTAGTGGGAATACGCGCCGACATGGAACTGGCTAAGAGCACCTTTTAAAAATTCATGAGTCTTCGCCTTATCAGAAAAATGGGCCAAGAGAACCTTTGCGTCCGCGTGCCTGACGTACTACTTTCTTTCTTTCTTTCTTTCTTTCTTTTTTCTTTCTTTCTTTTCTTTCTTTCTTTTCTTTCTTTCTTTCTTTCTTTCTTTCTTTCTTTCTTTCTTTCTTTCTTCTTACTTTCTTTCCTTTACACGAAGCTGTTAGTCAAACCATAAAGCGGCGGCGGTGTAGCAAAAACTATCATCATCATCAAAGGGTATGTGCCACAGAACTTGGGCAAATCCCACTACTAACCGCTCCCTGCAATTGCCCTGATGGCTAAGAGAACGGGTACAGAGAGAGTGAAAGAGAAAAAGAAACAGAGACACAAAGAAAGAGAAAGAGAGAAATTCTTGCCAAATGAAATTCTTCACGAGGGGATTCAGAGGCCATGCTTGAGCTGCGTCGTCGCCGAATCAATCCGTGCCCCCGATCCGAAGACAAGCGTCCTAACCACTCGGTTATCCAGGCACGCTAGCAGAGCATAGCATAGCCTTATATAGTATAGTGCAGCAAGGGAGTGAGAAAGGGAATTCAGCGTGGAGGAGAGATGTGATGGTGAGGAGGAGGGAATGGAGGAGGAGAGAGCAAAGCCTAGCACAGACAATAGGAAAATGAGAAATAGAGAGAAACGAAGGCAGAAAGAGAGAAAATAACATGGAAAGGAAGAGGAAGCAAGCATCACGACCAGATACCTCACCACCTGGCCAAGCCGTGCATGCGCAGTAGCTAAGCCATGGCCACCAACGGAGACCTCGCGCGCAACATCCGCTCTATAGTGCGTAGCCTGGCTGCGTCCGATCGTGCCGAGACAGCCACGGGGCGTCCTAAGAAAGTGCGTACTCCCGAGGAGCTAGCCGCGTATCTCGAAGCTAGACGTGTTGGCCGACGGGAAGCATGACCGGCGACCGGCCCGTGCTTCGCTGTGCCAAGCCTTGCGCGACCTAATGCAAGGTTCCCGACTTTTTTTCCCTTCTTTTCTATCGCATTGCGCCATGCTCCATCGTAACTGCTGCCTTCTACCAGGCCTGCCATTGGACTTTCACACATGTGCATAGCAGCCAATACTTCAGTAGCGACATGCCAAATCATCCAGCTATCTTCCCATCACCATTAATATGGATGGATGGATGGATGGATGGATGGATGGATGGATGGAGGATAGATGGATGGATGGATGGATGGATGGATGGATGGATGGATGGATGGATGGATGGATGGATGGAGGATGGATGGATGGGTGGGTGGATGGATGGATGGATGGATGGAGGATGGATGGATGGATGGATGGATGGATGGATGGATGATGGATGGATGAAAGACTTTATTGAGGTCCAATAGGTCGTGCTAGTACCTAGCCCGAAGCGGGCCGCTCCCACGTTGGGACCGAAAGACCTAGCCTTTCGGCCGCTTGGCGGGCCCATTGGACTGCCCATAATTGTCCCTCTAATGTCGGACATGCGCAGAGCTGCGTCCACCGCTCTACAATGTTTTCCTTGTCGCTGCGTAACGCGGAGCAAACGCCAGAGCATATTGAGTGAGGTCTATGGTTTCGTGGCATGTTTGGCATGTTGTAGGAGTAGAGAACTCCGCATAAATCTTGTTAATTAACAGCGGGTTCGGATAGGATCTTGTTGTAAGAGCCTTAGCGTAATGGCCTGTGCTCTATTTATGGCTGAAAAAAAATTGCACATCTTCTTGAAGTTCAATACTCGTTTTGCTCACTATTTCTGGTACGGAAACTATTCCCGCCTATTGTGAGTTGTATATTTGCGCCGACTCAGCTAGAGGGCATCAAAAACAATTTTTATAAGGTCGTTTGTGTGATGTACTTGATAAACGGTTTTTGCGGCCCGTAATGAACTGATGAACTAAGAACTGATTAAATTCTGATATTAAACGCGCCAAACAGGAACATTGAATGATTAAGTTCACTGCTGTCTCGGGAATTCAAATCTGATGTGGAAGACAATTAATGAGGTAATGAAGCAATATGATAATATCGGGGTTTAACATCCCAAACCATGACATGATTATGAGAGGCGCCGTAGTGGAGGTCTACGAAAATTTTGACCACCCGTGGTTTTTAACGGTCACCAAGGTCGAAGTATAGGAGCCTCCAAACCTCTACCGCAAGGAAAGTTACACTTCAACACAGCGGACTATGAGTATATCACATTGCAAATACAATCAATTCACATGTTAGATGGTTCATCATCGCAACCTAATGTATCGGTTGCTCCTTCGGAAATATATATATTGCCACTCTGTTCTTGATGGCCATCGATGAACAAGAGATCCAGAGCGTCAAATAACAGCGCAAAAACGACGGACGAACACACAGAGACAAAAGAGCGCTGACTTCCAACTGGTTTATTTATGCGGAAACATAAATGTATAGCACTCACATATAACAAGAAACAGAACATTACATCATGCGCAGAAACTCCTTTTTTATATGAAGAAGAGCTATGGAAGGAGTGCTGACGCACTGATCACCAAGCTTCTCCAATCAGATCAGCTTCTATGATCTCACGCGTAATCTGTTCCCAGTTCTTAGCGACGACACTCGACTTGACAAACAACGGAACGCACCCGCAGCGAGAACAGTGATGAGCTAGATTGCCTTGCTTATATTTTTCTACATTGTACTTGTGTACTTGTGTGGCTTTCGTGTTAAAAGTATTGCTTCAGTGTTCTTAGCGGTTCTGCACACTATCACTGAAGCTCTAACTACTGGCACTCTGAAGGTAGCGTCGTTGCGAAAATCAGGTAGGGCGCCATACACTTACTCTTCTAAACGCCTGCGGTGGCCGAGTAATCGGCGTGCTGCCGGAGGTAATAGTGGAGGCAACGGCTGCGCGGCACAGGTTGCCGCCTCTTTCGAGAAGTGGCGCGACGCTGGCTGCGACGCACATCCTGGTGCCGCGTCGTGGCCGCCGACGCTAGTGAAAGCTCAAGATTTATCTCACAGAATGATAGAAAACAATGGCGTCGATATGGACCAGTGCATAATGTAGTGTGGTGTAGTTTGGTTGGATGTGCCTTTGCGAAGATGCACAACAAGGTTGTGGCTGGTATAATCCCTAAAAAATCTGCTCCCTCTATTTCTCGCTTGCTTCATCTTTCTTTCTATCTTTTTCCTCTGTCTCTATATATACTCCTTACTCTCTCTTTCTTTGATTCTCTCTCTTTCGCTCTTTCTCTTTCTACTCTAGATTTTCTTCATTTCTCTTTTGCTCCTTCCGTCTATGCTATACTTTATTATTTCCTCTCCTCCTTTTCCTCCTCCTCTCCCCTCACATCTCGCCCTCCTCACCCTCACTTCTATTTCTCACTTTCTTCTTTGTCATCATCACTTCCTCTCTCTCTTTCTCGCTCTTTCTCTCTTTTTTATCTCTCGCTTTCTCGCTTGCTTCGTCTTTATTTCTAAGGCTTTCTCTCTGTCTCTATTTGTTTTTCTCCTTCTTTCTATGCTATGCTTTTATCTTTTCCCTCCTCTTCACCCGCACTTCTCTCCAACTGGCCCTCACTTCCCTTTTCAACCCCCTTGCTATACTATACCATGCAACGCTATGCTATGCTCTGCTAGCGTGTCTGGATAGCCGGTGGTTAAGATGCTGGCCTTCGGATCGTCGCGCCAAGAAATTTTACAGCGAAAGCTGTTATGAGATCATTTCACCGGCCGTTTTTGGCGCCGTAGTTGTCCGCCGCCGCCGGTGTCCGTAACCAGTATCGCTCGAAATAAGAAAAAAAAACGAAATAAGAAAAAAATTCCAGGATGGAACGAGGTTCGAACCTGGGCCCTCTGCGTGGGAGCCCAGTATTCAACCTCTGAGCCATGCCGGTGCTTGAAACTGCTTTGTACAAAGGTCCTATACAGGCTTCATGTCGGGAAGGAACCACATTAGCATATGCAATATAGCGTGGTAGAAGAGTAAAATAAGCACCAAGCGTCGCACAACGCGAATTCTGTAACCAGGCGTCACACAATGCGAATTGCGCAACGAGTAGGTTGTTGAATGCTTCCAACCCATTACAAAGGACACTGCCATAATTCTTCATCGTCATCAGGCACAGCATCAACAAAGTGCGCATAATGCCTTACATGCGTTTAGCAGGTACCACGGCTCTCCGTAGAATGACGAAAAATGGCACAGTGCCTGCTGCCCTACTTCATCGTCATCAGTCGTCGCGTCAACAAAGTGCATATAATGCCTTACAGACGTGTAGCTGGTGCCTCGCTTCTCCGCATAATGACGAATAATGGCTTAGTAGGTGCTTCCCAACTTCACAAAAATTGTGATTTATGGCGTAGTGGGTACCTTTCTTGTGTACTAGTATTGTACTCCCAAGAGAGCTTAACGGGCTCTAGAAACGCCGCTCTTCCAGCTTTCGCTGTGACTGTGCTGCGGTTTCCGCGCAGACCTGGCGTTTTTTTCTATTTCTTTCTATCTGCTTTTCTTTCCTTCTCTCTCTCTCTCTTGCTCTCTCTCTGTCTCTGTATTCTTTCTCTCTATATGCTACCTAAAGGTAGCATATACAGTAACTCCAACCTGCCACTATATAACCTCCCACTGATTTAGAAATGTCAGGGCAATGTGTACGAGAGGCAAAGTGCATGCTGGTGCCTATTTCTTGCTTTCAAATGTGCTTTTTTTGCTGTAGATATGCGCCTCCTATATTAGATCACTTAGAAGTGCGATGCCTCTGCAAGAGATCCGCATGTGCTAGAAACGCACTACGAAGTTTGCGGGCTGCACTGTACCGGGGTGCTGGCGAAGGAGATAAAGATCCCTCCTTCATAGGAATCGGAATAACACGAAAGTAAAGCGTGACCTTACAGAAGTAACTGAATGTTTACAGAAGTAACTGAAACGATATAAGAGAGTTTGCACAATGTCTGGCAGCTATAACACCGTTTACCGTGTACTTAGCTTTAGGTGCACGTTAAAGAACCTCAGGTGGTCGAAATTTCTGGAGCCCTCCACTACGGCGTCCCTCATAAGCACATCGTGGATTTGGAACGTTAAACCCCAGATATTATTATTATTTTAGCACCGTTTAACGTGCATGCAACCACTTTGCTGATTGGTGGTACATCTCCATTCCGACGACTAACGTCCAAGTTAAATGATTAAACAAACCCTTTTCGTAGCTGTAGTAGTTAACGGTGAAAGCGTAATCAGAGAACGAGGTGTGATAGCCAGAAGAGCGTCGCATATTGGACGCTGAACTTGATCGCCATCCTGCGGCATGTTAAAATGTGATTGAACACCACGGCCGGACTAGAGGGAAACGCAAAGCGCGTCCTGCCGCCCCGGTAGCCCAGCCGCGATTTTTCTCGGGGCGAGCGCGTCAGCGGTGAACGCGGTGTTACAGCCAGGTGAGACAGGCCGGCTTTGGACAGGCCAAAGCCACCTAGAAAAAATATCAAGGCCTCCGAACGTCGATATGACGTCACGCTAGCGAGATGGGCCGGACCGTTGGCTTCGACGCGTCACTTTGCGAGTCGCTGTTTATGGCTTCGAAAAATTAGCGCTGTCCTCCAAGTTTATCCAGCACTGTATATGCTTCGGCCCCAACGCAAGACACGTATTTTGAACGCAAAAAATAAGTACCTCGCGCCGGTTCACCGCAATCTACACCATCATAACAAGCGTCATTCTCTTACCCTTTACTTAGAATAATGTGCTAGAAACATTGTTTTAGATGCGAAGTATCTTAAAGGGCCCCTCACCAGGTTTGACAATTTTGAGCTGACGAGCGCAATGCATGCACTGGGCGTTCACGATTACGTCTGCCAAAATTTGCAACGCTACGCGCCGCGTAAATGGGTCAAATTTCAAGCTGAACGCTGCTTTCCCTTCTTCTCGCGTCCGCGCGCCCAGAGAATGAGGGGATGACGTACATGAGAAAACGGCCCTACGTAGATGGTAGTGCTGTGACGTCGCGCCTCTACGTAGACGACTGTGCTCTGACGTCGCCAACAGTAGCACGTGACACTGCGATAATTGTTTGACACGACGTGTAGTTTGTGTAATTTGTTGCTTGAATGGATGAATAAAACTTGAGAGCAATAATAAAACACACAAACGAAATGTGAGCGTTTTCTTTTTTTTAATTTTTACTGCGAATCGCAGCGAGATTCGAGACTAATCTACCTCCGTTTCGCACGCGTTCGTGTTCTCGCGCTTTGCGCATCGTGCAGACGCCACCCATTGCAAAGAAACTAATTTTCTACCACGTTCCAGCGCTCATTAGGCTCATTTATCTTTCCGTGTCTAACTAGATGTTCATGCGGCACACCGCTAGTCTCGCGTCCGTGCAAATGTTGCAGCTTTCGTGCTCAGTAATAGGTTAAAAGCCAAGTGATCTGCGAGGGCGCATTCGGCATAACTTGCTGAGATGAAGCGCAAAGAACGCCGCCACAACACCGCTCGCGTCTCGGGGGCTCGGGCTGGTTCGGGCACGTCATGCGCTCGTGACATTTTGTGCGCATGACGTGTTCATGCGTATGCGTTATGTGATCCTTCTTCTCGCGTGCCGAAGTGGGCAGGGAAGGGATTTGGCTTGCGAAGGCTACACGGAGCGAGCGGCAAGGGTTTGCAGCTCGCCTCCTCGCATCATGGTTTCGCGCCGCTACAAATTATTGTTTTTCTCAGCTTCTAACCGACCGATTAGAAAAATTCTTGTGGCAAAATGCTCTTTATTGGGCTCGCAACAACTTGCAATGTCTAACTAAAATTCGTTAGGCCACCTGGTGAGGGGCCCTTTAAGGCGGAGCACAATCCGGTGGTGGCGGTGGTGGTGTGCGGCGTGACCACCCTTACTGCGCATGCGCATACCCTCTCCACACACCTCCTCTCCACTTCCCCTCTCCACTCACCCTCTCCTCCCCTTCCCCTCCCTCTCCCCTTCCCATCTCTCATACCCCTCTCCAGTTCCCCTCTCCCCTCCCCCTTTCCACTCTTCCTCTGAAACGCGGGCTAGACATGCCGAAATTCTCTCCTGCGCAACGCCGCGATGAGCTCGAGCGCATGCGCGTCCCCTCCCCTTCTCTCTCCACTCCTACGCTGCCCCCCTCTCGCCCGCCAGTCGACCGCGTTCCCCGCTCACCCTGTGAGAACGCCTATACTCTCGGACAACTTTTCTTGGCAATGAAGCGAAGGCTACAGAGCCACAATGCAGGTATCCTACCGCTAATGAATGCAGTCCCACAATTGCGTCCGTATTTTCTGCGTGAGATATATAAAATATTCCTTCATTTTCTACATGTAGCTTTTTGAGACGGAACGCAGCGCACACACGCGAGATATTCGTAGTTCTTTTACTTTATACGTTGTCAATTTGCGTTTTTGCGTGCGTGAAAAAGTCGCGCCTTTTACCCGTACCTTAGACGCTGAGCAGCGTTTGCGTCGAAATGCAACGCTAGCCATCACTTTCCACGGCGTTACGAGACGCGCGCCAAACCGGACTACTTCGCGTAGCAGTACATGTGCAGACGCTCCGCCCCCGTAGCTTTCCCTTCGTTGCCAAGAAAAGTTGTCCGCGAGTATAGGCTAGATGGAAAATATAACGCGTGTAGCGTCTATCTTCGCGTTCCACGACGCGAGGTCGGTAGCATGCCCAACGAACGCCAACGGAACGCGATCGTGCAAGTGCTCCGGCTTCGCATCGCCTCATGGTCCCCTTTAGCGGGAGATGGTGTAATTTTTGTGTGTATCGTAACACTACATCTCTTATTGTGTTTTTCTGCGTGAATGCTTGACAAAGGCTATAGAAAGCAAACTTTGTCACTTTAGTCGTAGACTGAAGTGACTACGAAAGAGCAGAACAGCACAGTGAAGCCACATAGTATACTTTAATGACAAATTATAAAAAACTCCATTCTTCAAGAAACAGTTTAAAGCGTGTATTTGCCTTGATTATGTGCATGTTCGCATTTTGTAAAACAGGGCTAGACACAAGAATATCAAGGTTCATTTTATTGGTGTACATTTTATCCTAATAGCGCCATGCACAAATGATTCGCACAAAACGAGCTTCAGCCTTCTTGTACAATCTCTGATCGTGTTTTTTTTTATTTCCACCCGCCCTGTTTGCTGGTCACTTTGGTCTTCATAAAATGTTGAGATAATGGCGAAGACCCAGCCAAAAACAAAATTTCTCCCCTCAGTGCAACATTAATGTACGCAATGGTGAAATGCGGTAACATGGAGAGCTCCAATGATAAACAACTATCACAATGCGCTTTAACGATAGCATTTAGAATGGACAAAATGCATCGTTTATATGATGATGTTGTGCGCAAGTGAAGCCAGCTACGGCACACAATTTTTACCAGGGTTCTGTCAACAAAAGCATACAAATATCTTCCAAAAAACAGAGCATCATGAATAAAACATAAGGAACGAGAAACAGCTCTCAGGTCTTCAAAGTCTTTAGCTTTCGCTCATTCTTGGCATTACGTAATTTGTCGTTTTCTGTGCGACACAAGTTGTTCAACAGTGTATTCGCTGCAGCACTTACAACATGCTCCATTACTTGCTGTGCAGAATGACCAGAGTCACACACATCTAGGTCCTCATAGTCTGCAAGGGCAGAGAACGCAAGGCTGACAAGAGTGTCTTTCTGCATAGGAAGGCTGAGAAATCGCGCAGAGTATTCTGGTGCCCCGAGCTTGTCTAATATAATTTCAGTAAACAGCACAGCGTTAACTACAACTGCTCGTGGAAACTTCAGCCCACCCCTCGACATCTTCTTGATTAATGCACTCTCAGTATCATCTAGGTCGACGTCTTGCATCACAAGATTTATCCTGCAAGATCCGCATGCCAATTTCTTTAAAGCTGCATGGGCACAATAGCCGGCAACGTATGTTACTGCACGGAAGCCTTGACGCTTTTTTCTGAATGTCAGAATCAGTGACAGTGACGTCAAACTGGCCGTGCGCAGGCGGCACACCTGTCCTCCATGTATTCGCACTCGGAGCTGGTAGCATGTCTAAATCTGGCAGGTCCAAAACCTTCTGCAAACGCAGTTGATTTTCAGATTCATATATCTGCCTTATTGACACATGGAAATTCGCACCCGACAGTTGCCGATACTTTCCGAAGTGATCCTCCAAGCAGACAGTTTGAAATTTGCCCAAAAGAACGTACTCAAAATGAAGCTCTTCCAGGCAGTATATGGCTAGTTCGTGCAAGGCGTGGGTAGTGTGGCTGAAAGCTGCGCGCGTTTCACGTGTAAGGCGGCCATTGTCATGTCTGAGGCTTTCCCAGTGATCAAGCCACTCAACTATTTTTTGCAGGAACTCAAGCTGCGGACACAACGATGATACTATTGGCCCTTGCAAATGATCTCGCAACCTGCTGTCCTTTTCTTGGCGTCTTTACGTTAACAATGTTCCACCAAGTCAATATGGTGTCAATGTACTCAGATGTTTCCTTAGCATGCTGGAACGTTGCGGTACTGAGAGCAGCAACAGTAGAAGAGTTATAAACCTTTAGTGCAAGCTTAACGTCCTGTCGTTCCATGTTGGAGGGGTTCAGCGCTTTCAAAGTGAGAGTTGGCGCTAACTTCAAGAGCTCATGCTTTTCAGCTTCGTGCAACTCGCAGAATACCTTGAAAGATGCTGTAAGTATCTTTGGTTCAGCTTCATTACTTTTTGGTTCAGGAAAGTACATGGATTTTCCAATGTTTCGTTGATTGAGCCAGTTATTTTTTATACACTTTAGTATGTGAACTGGGTCCACCACGAAAAACAGGGGTCGCGATGAGTCAGCAGGATGCTGGTAAACAATACTGATACTTGCGGGCTGAGCGAAGAAAAACATAGCTTTTCTGTTTATGGAGTTATTGTCTGAGATCACTGCGATTATTCTAAAACCAGGTGCCTCGAGAAGCCACCACGGCTCCACTGACGTATTTCCGTCACGAATATGACGTTGTAAAATATGAAGACTAACAGTGGGCAAAGAAAAAGTTCCGTCACCAGGAATCGAACTTACGACCTCTCGCTCCGCAGCGTGCAGCGCGAAACGATTCGGCCACAAACGGCATGTTCTTCGCAATGCTAACGGCGAGCTATTTATATAAACCATTTGCCGGTGGCGGTAGTCAGAGATCGGTGTTACAACGGGTTTTAGTTATCACTGGCGAGATGGCGCGAAGGGCTCGAAGAGCGCGCTTTAAAAGTCGCCGCCGTTGCGACAAGCGCCCGCCTCTACAGGGCGTGGTCGCTCGTGCGTGCGCTTATCTCGTGATCGCGGTGGTTCGTACGTCTTGCGTTGAGAGCGCAAAGGTCACTTGGCCCACTGCGGCGGCCGCTTTTGCGAAAGGAGCGCGGTGCTCACGCAGAAATAGGTTACAAATGTTCCCTCTCATCCTGTGTATGTTCGTTCCGTGCGTCCTTTCTGCTTGAGCAGCGCGTTGCAACTATCGAGCTGCTTGCCGTTCTTCGCGTGACATTACAATTTGTTGCTGTAGCATTCATTCCTTCGCCCTTGGGGCGAAAGAATGCACAACAAAAGCTTAACTATGTCTGTGAAGACACGTTTCACTTTCGTGTTATAACGATTCCTATGATAGAGGGATTAGCCATGTTTATTTGTAATTTGTTTGCCCCGTAGCTAACGAATGTAGTACGGTCCCGTACGAGAGGTTGACTGTCAAAGACTGCTTTTTAACCTTTGGCTGGTTGGCCAGATCTCTCGTGTCGCTCTCGCAACGATGCCCGGATGATGTTGTTTGAGTTCGGCATGGTGTACCTGAGAGCTCTATGGTCTCGTTTGAGCGCCGAGATAACGGCGTTTGCATTTGGCTAAATGTCACGTGACGGCTTCCGACAACGGGAGCAAAAAGCTCTTCATGCTTAAAAAAGATGCCTCGCCGTCACTTCGTTTTTCAGCTTTGGCACCTGAATGCATTGACACACCCTATCGGCCTCAATGACGCAGCGCCCCCCATATTGCTGTGGCCGGTGCTCGTAATACAGAGAACATGATTCGTGCGCGATGTCCGCAGTGGCGGGCGGTGGGTCTCAAACGCATGCCATGAGTTTACGCCGTTACCAAAGTGGCATGTTGTTTGTAACATCGAGCAAGCTGATCGGCACAAGAAATAGAGCAGCCACACCTGAATCTAGTTTTGCATGGACTCAAGAACATAATGCCCACTGTCTACGCGGCTGTGATGTCGGTTTGCCAAGAAGCGGGCGGCAGGAGTTATACGTTAAGGATGTAAGCGAAAAAAAAATTTAGAATAAAATGAAAAATCGAATAATTGGAAATACAAAGAAGCAAGCAGCTAGGCTGTTAGATGAAAATTACTCTGCTGTGCGCTGCTCGCGAGTTGATGCAGGTGTGATCTTCTTAGCTGAAATAAAAAATGCCAGTTTCAACGTGGAAACTTTAGAAGGTAACGCGTCATCGAAGTCTGCAACTGCGGGTTAGAAGCTTTAATATCAGCTGAACATTTTTCCACAAACTGTCAGGAAAAATGTTTTCACCGTGTGTTTTGAGTACCATTTGGAACTTTCATGCCCGCAGTAAATAAGTTAAACAGGTTCCACGACGTCTTTATCTCCTGAACACGTGCCCTCGATGCAAATGTGATGCCCCTTGCGCAGGAAGAGGTGCTGTCGCTGCCTCCGCCGTACGAGACGATGTGCAGCAAGTACGACAGCAAGGGCGGCGAGTACAGCTACGCCGACGGCGTCGTGCAGTCCGAGGTGCGTGTCTATGGCGCCCACCGAGCTTGCCGCAGTAGTACAGAGTGCGTGGAGTCTATTTATTCGCTAATTGAAGCGCCCGTCAGAGACATGCCTGTGGGTGTGTGCTTAATCATAACAGTACCTGTTGATATCGAAGAAGATTCGCTACGCAGTTGGAATATACTTTACTAAGCATAACATAGGAAGTATCGTCATAGATACAGAGAATGTAATTGCGCTTGGCTTTTTCACGGCACTTGTAATGAACCGGAGCACCGTTTACGAAGCATTGTTGTGAAAGCAAATGATACAACGGAGATAGTGCGGTAATTATCCGGCAGCTCACGTACTGTTTTAGCCGCGATTGCAACCATTTATTTAGCATATGTCTATGGCTTGTCTATGTATATTTCCTGTCATGTTTCCTGATAGGCTTCGTGGTGGGTGGCTTGCGCGGAGGCGGTGACTATTTCTGCTCTATGTCCCAAATTTTATTTTATTCAAACCAAAGGTGTGGGGCAAAAAGCGAAATGATTTGTCCATACTTGATAGCAAAAACTTTAAAAGCAAACACGGCACAAACACCCAAATCCTCCAGCGCGAATCTCCAGCTTGAACCACATGTCCACGAACTACGAAAAACTACCGCCCTTTGCATCTTTCATGTAACAATTACCCCGCCCCGTTCACGCCGTTTGTGGCAGAGACATTCGTTCGCGTTTCGTACTTTTGTAGACCATATTTTCCAGAGAATACCTGAGTTGTTTGTTGTAAGGGCTGAAAGGAAGAACCGACTTGCAGACTATTGGCAAAACATGGAGAAGGGCTGCAGATTAATACTTGACCAACGGAGGCTTCGTTTATGTCACTTAGGCTTTCTGCTATACCACTCTAGTTTAGCTACTTTAGTGATGTTCGAAGTCAATTTTCAGTCATTCTCATTCGCCATGGTGGAGCTTGAGTACGCGATCTGCAGCTGATTGTGGGGTATAAATCGTTTCTGTAGAGAAAACACTGGAGCAGGTTGTCTCGAATGCAGTCGCAAGTGCGCAAGTTAAGCAGCTTGTGGGTGATAGTTCACTTGTTTGAGTTCTGGAGTACATAATTGACTTGTCGAATATATAAGTGAAGTTTTTTCAAGCATTACAAGAGTACATTAATTATGGCACCGGTAACGACAGCTCTACGATCTGATCGGGATATCGTCGTCTATGCACTGGTAGTTCTGATCATGACGCCAGCGACTCCGCTCGTCCAACCTAAGCAGACAGAGACATTAGGTCGTGATCACCTGAGGAGGTATGACATTTTAACATCTTGCTGCCCGAGTCTCATTGTGCCAATTCTGGACAGAACGTGTCAACCGCCGCGTGCACATACCTCAATAACCATTACATTTACGAAAAAAAAATACACTTTAGAGAACACGCAAGCCCATAGAACACTAGTTTTAACTTCCATGGTCATACTTACTACATCAAGGACCTCAGACGCGATCACTTCAGATCGATTCGAGAAATGCAGAGACAGCCGAGACCTCAATGAACGGCGCGAGGCTAAATGCAACTCCGACATTATGCCGCGTGGCACGACAGTCGCCATTTTTGCATGAAACAATGGGATGAATAAGAACTTGCTGGGCCATTTAGTGTATACTTGATGACATGTTCATTACAGCGCTAAAAGGACAAACACATGAGCGACAACAAGACAACAGTTCTGAGTAGCGCTTGTCCCGTTGTCTCTCATGTGTTTGTCCTTTTAGAGCTAAAATGAAGATGTCGTCATGGCACATTCGATGGTTTCATGTCTTCTTTGTTTTCTTGACAGTCTTACAAGCATTCTTTTACACATGAGAAATATGATGCGCTAAACTTCAGGTACACCTAGTGAGTGAATGTATTCTTTCTCATGACTTTGTTCAGCAATTGTTGTGCGCCCGTTCTTGTCAGAGACAGTTGGTGTGCATTGGTGTCTTCGTCGTACGACGCGAATCCTTGGACGTCATTTTTGGGCCTTGCTATCGAAAACAGTTCATTAAAGTAGAACAAGCGTGAAGTTCCTTGGGTTTCACTTGGAAGACGGTGAGCGCAATTATGTCACTTTATTTTATTCACGGAAATCGGCGACGAAATTTTAATCTAATTTGCCCCGCGGGCAAGGCCTTGAATGGTGCAGTGTCTGAGCGGCATGATACCAGTAGAACGAAACTCCGCTGTTTCCCAATAAAGGGCTACAATATTGGCAACGGGTAGAAGGTGAACGCTTTCAAGGAATCGCAACGTGATCTTGCTTAGCTGTGAATAACAACACAATCGCCGAAGTAACATTAGTGAATCTGCACTATTGTATTCACACTCCTTGTAAGCACGTGTAACGTTTTCGTGCGATCTTCTATGTCAGCGCACTCATGTTATTTAGTTCAATGAATAAGTATCTATTGAAAACATCAGTAATTCTCTTGATAATTAAATTTCCGTTCCTCAGGAGTGCAGTAGCAAGTGCATCGCGGACAATTGGCAACAGCACTGCAGCTGCTTCTCCAAACTGTACTCCGTGAAGCATAGGCGCCACGGCCCCATCTGCGAGTACATTGACCACCGTGAGTATATGTCACTGTACATGGAATACAGAGGTCGGCGTTGAGGAAGTTCCGATGCGCTTGCACACAAACCTTGTTGAGGCATGTCAATCGTGCTCCTAAGCACAATATGACGTAATTCGAAAGCAAAAAAAGAGCGCAAAAAAGCACGTATGACACAGTCCATTGCGGTAATGTTTTTTCGTGTGTAGTGTATATGGCTCCCTACAGATATTTCGTGTGTAGTGAGGCTTATATGCCTCACTACACACGAAATGTGACCGTCGGCGTCCCGCGTCATCGGCGGCGTCACGCGTCCTGCGGCGTCAGATACGAGTGGCGCAAAAAGTCACCATGCGATGACGTCATCATGACGTCACGCAATAACATGTGACTTCATCATGGCGTCACAAATTCTGGCGTAACGTCATGTGACGTAACGCTGCATATTGCCGTTGTAGCGCCCTCCTATGGGTATGGGTGCCTAATAAAACCGAACCTCAAGAGAAGAAAAAGAAAATTACACCATCTCCCGCTAAAGGGGACCATGAGGCGATGCGAAGCAGCGTTTCGGCATGTCGAGCTCGTGTTTCCTCCGTAGCAGTCTTCCGCCGACTTTGCCGTTTGCGCTGGGCTTCCCGAGCCCGGAGCTCGGGGTCCGCTTGCCGACGTTTACGCTGCGCTTCGGCACCTCGAGTCTTCCTCTGCTCCACCCGCTGCTCCGCGATCTCAGCAGGCGTTAAGGTATTACTGCAACTGGCGCCGACGTTGACGTTGGAAATCATGACACCGGCGCGGTGACTGAGCGGGTGTGCGACCTAACGCGAGCCTTTTATCTAAACGAGGAGGGGGAGTGGAGAGGGGGTGTGGGAGTGGAAAGCGAGAGTGGAGAGGGTGAAGGGAGAGGGGAAGTGGAGAGGAGGTGTGTGGAGAAGGTATGCGCTTGCGCAGTAAGGGTGGTCACGCCGCACACCGGATTCGCATCTAATAAAGATGGCGCTTCTAAGTGGTCACTGAAGCGACGGCTCTTGTTCCCTGCTGGCGTCGATTCTGGTTCAGCTGCCTCGTTCCTTCGCTGCTGTGGCACAAGCCTATACCATCATCTAATAAAGTTGCTCTCTCTCTCTCTCTCATCACACGACATCGTAGCTTGGTCAAATGTAGGCTGATCACTGAAGCAGTGCAAAACCAGGTGAGGTGCCTATGATCCTGTAGGCACTGCGAAACCACGCTAGGTGCACGAAGCTTTCGGAGGGTGGCGGGGCAGGATAAATACATCTAGGGATCAAAACGGCAAGTTGGGCGAGTTGGTAGTTGAACATAGTTTGCTGAGGGCAGCGCGACCCCTAGCCCGGAGCTCGGGGTCGCTTGTTTGTGTACGTGTCTCACAGTCCTCAGTCCGGGTCGCGCTGCCCTCAGAAAACTATGTACATCTAGGGAGCCTAGATGTCAGGCCGCTCATGTATGCTCCCTAATACGTCGACTGAGAAAAAGGAAGGCTTTCTCCTTCGAGTCGTCTTAGGTGAAATCCACCGGAAACCTCTGATTTTTTATCGGTGCCTTACAGGACTCGTCGGATGTATAGTGTACAGCGGCAAAAAGAAATTTACTCATTCGAAATGAACTACGTTCAGTAATACTGTGGGTGTTTATTAGTAACAGCTTCGTTCCCCATGCATCTTCGTTGTCGCGTGGCGTTCTTCTTCATCATCGGATGCGGGAACGTGTCTCGTGTCTATGACCAGTGCTTTGGGCGGGAGTCGCTTCGCCGTAAAAAGGTCACATTAACTGTTGCGTCACATGTGGTGGAGGTGCTGCGTACACGAATTTAGCACTGCAAATTCTACGTAATGCAGAAAGCCGCCAAAAGTTAGACGAGCGCCGCACATGCCGGAAGGTTGAATGGCGTCCTCTTGAACAACGAGTAGCTTAGGCCCATCATATGGGTAAGGTATTTTTGGAGACGCGAACAGAAGGCGTGATGCTTCCACATGTACACATTGAACTAAAACAGATATCATATTGTACGAACGCGTTGTAGGAATTTCTGTGCTATCGCGCAATGGAGCTTTACCTCCAAAAGCAGCTAATTTAGTTTTCCGCACAACGGGCGACAAACTGAGAAGTGGGTCTACGTGGCAACGTGTAACGGCGAAGGCGCGATCGTGAGCGGCTTCTGGCAGGGCGGTAAGTAGGAGCCGTCTCGGAGGTTACACGTGAGGCTAGAGAGCGGCCTCCAGACAGAACCTAACGACGAGGTAGAAAATGGGACTCATCAGGATTGTCACCCAGTTTGTATGCGCCGTATCCACGACGCTCGTCCTACTGATGTTTCCTATATCCATGGCCACATGTGTGGCTACATATGTAGGCTACATGTGTGTCCTACGTGGCCACAATATCCGCAGTAGTAGCAGACTGGACGAGCATGGCGGCACGGTGGATCGAGAGGTTGGCTGGGCGCTCTGGGAGTCATCGAAGCCAGGTGGGCCGGCGTCGGTTTTTGGCGCATGGACTGAACGACGACTACCGAAAAAGCGGCAACTTTGCGTATGTTAGTTGGAGCGCAGAGGCCAGAAAGTCCATGACGGTGTGTATCACAGCACACGAACATAAAAAAGAAAGGGCACAGTAGACAAAAAGAGCGCAGCTGCTTCCAACTGAATTCTACGTAATGTTGCAAAAAAAGCAAAATATATATCTCAGAAAACGATAAAAGCAAGAGAAGTCAAATCTGTTTTAGCATTTGACCATGATTGCCCTGCAACCCGGCCAGGCAATCACGTTCAGGCCACGACACGGCAACGGATGGAGTCCTTACGCAAGTCGGCCACTTTATATATCTTTTTCACTTCTATATTCTCGCGAGTTAGCTACGACCTGTGCCTTGCCACTATCACACACTGATTAAACAGGGGGCTGCAACCGCAGTGCCGACAACGAATGCCAAGATGCCCCTGAGCCACATTGTACACGTTATTTCGGTGCACACGCAGGTGATTGTTAACACACCTGCTGGTCTGGCTGACATATGCCTTTCCACACGTCAGCGGGATCGAGTAGACGACGCCTACTGCGCAGGGGACGTAGCGTGACCTAGCTGTGTGCAACAAAACATGAAGCAGAGTAGGCGCGAGGTGCGTTTAGTTGCCTGCACTGTCTCTGCAATTTTTTAGGTGCCAAGAAAACCACCTAAACGCTGACGGTCTGACCAATCTTTACTTGATATATTTTACTTGATATCTTTACATGACAGTGCAACGGACGCGCGTAAGCACCGCGTCCGTTGCACTGTCATGGCTTGAGCGTGATTCCCTGGCAGGGTTGCAGGGCAATCGGGGCCACATGCTGAAACTGATTTGAACAGGGTGGCATCTTTCCCACGTAATTAAACGAGACTTTAAAAAAATACATGTGGTTGGGGAGGCCCGACGTGAGTTTGAGAGTGACACAAATAAATTTGGGCTTTTTAGCACATAGTGTTTGCGTCTGGGGAACTCAAGCTTGACTGAAAAAAAAGTTATTGCCGACACGAATGCAGCACAAAGCCGCAGCATTTGACTCTCTCGCTATATACGTCCACTAGCAAACGTCGCGTAGCTTATGAACGCGAAATCCTTGGATGCCTCTTCAAACGGGAAGATTGACCGTCGGCGGCGTCAAGACGAGTGACGCAAAAAATAATGGTCACGTGATGACATCACCATATGACGTAATCATGACGTCACAGATGTACTAAATTTGTAACTTCTTATGACATCACCATGACGTGACATAACGTGATGTCACATGACGTATTCACACGACATGGTCCCTTTGCATTGCCTCCGTGATCGGCGGGCCGATCACGAAGGCAATGCAAAACGTCGTGTAGCTTAAGAAGGCGAAAGCCCTAGATGCCTCACCAAACGGGAAGATTGCCCGTCGGCGGCGTCAACAGGAGTGATGCAAAAAATAATCGTCACGTGATGGCGTCACCATATGACATCATCATGACGTCACAGATCGCCAAAATAGGTAGCGTCATTATGACGTCACATAACGTGACGTCACATGATGACGTATTCACATGTCATCGTCGCTTTGCATTTCCTCAGTGATCGGTAACGGAGGCCGTGCGAAACCGCATTAGGTGCAGAACACTTTTGGAGTGGGGCGTGGGAGAATCAATACATCGACTGACAAGAAGAAGATGATGGCTTTCGCCTTCTAGTCATCTTAGACGAATGCATAAGGGACCCTGTGAGTTTTTTAATTCAACGTATCTAAACAATGAGTTGCGCATCTGTAGCTGATTTTGTGGACGCTGAGCACGGGGCCGACGATAAAGAGGTCGCGCGGCAGGTTTATGAGATGGTATCGCACGTGGTAAAAGGTAGCGCCTTTTCCACTCCTGTGGCAGATAACATCATTGCCGGCGGGAAGCGCACGTGAGACAACGTCTCATTCCGCGCTGTCTGCTACTCACCGAACATCGCAGGCCCGACGCAGTAACGAAAGTCTTCGTCGCGGAAGTGCTTGTTGCACACAAGACTCGTAGCCGATGGCTGCTTGCCGGTTCTTAGCTTTACAACTCATGCTTCGCGCAGTTTCTTGGCCGCGGTTCCGTGTCAGGCTGAAACTGGGCTCCGTTGCGTAAGCCCGGCACTGTGGCACCGGTCGGTAGAGCCCCATGTCCGTCGCCTTCGGAGGCAGCTGCTCTATTACAATGGTTTCATTTGAGTAGCAAATGCGAGAAAACTTCCGTATTTGAACATACCGCAGCGCATGTGGGACTTGAAACTCGTTTTCAAAGCGCGCGGCAGCGCTCCACAAGCAGCCGACGCGGCCGCTGAGACCACGTGATCCTGCCAAGCACGTCACATCGACGGTGGCGCCGGCGTTTCCAGTGGTGAGCTTCGCGGTCAATATTGGATTGCTTGGACATGGCGTGCTTGTGCGTGTGAAGAAAATGCCTATTTCGCCAATATCCAAGACGCTTTTCAAAGCGCATACAAAAACGTTGCCTGTAAAACCCTGGTTAAGCAGCAAAGGCATCTTTGTATCCTGAAATGATTGTCGGCTGTGAAGTTGGAGAAACTATAGAACATTGCATCATCGCCTGTATGGACGCCATCCTCTTTTGGGACGTTCTATGAAGAGCTGCTAAAAAGCAACATGATTTAAATTATTATAGCACAGGCCTGGGCAGAGATACTCGGAAAAGTATTCCGGAATACAGATATCGAAATACATGGACCGGAAGCCTAAAATACAGATACTGAGATACATTGCCTTTAGCGTAACGGGATATTCGGAGATAGTTTGCATTATCACGAAAAAAGTATTCCGGAATACAAATACAGCAATACAGATACTAGAATACTTTTTTATTTCAAAGTTGCTCGTACTCCGCAAAGACATTTATAAGTTCAGCAAATGGTTGTAAATAAAGTGCAGTGCATTGAAACTTTTAGTTTATTTGTTTTTACGTACCCTCGCGCCATTAAGACATCACAGAGGGGGCGGCTTACAAAGTACCAAAGACGACTGAGGATTCCGCTGCCCATATATGCCGGTCATAATTACATACGCCAATGGAGCCAGTATAACTGCACAATCCAAAAATTGCTCCTAAAATCACGTTCTTTGGGTTTTGAAGGGGTGGTAAGCCCTCCCAAGTCGCTCCTGCAAGATTTCTAAACAGACGTGGAATCAGGGACAGCTGCTCGAGCGCCATCAGAAACTACAGCAAGCACTCGTCGCCTGGGCCGAAAGGGTCACTCTTCAATAAAAGTGTCACCACCACCGACGCTACCAGCACC
Organism: Rhipicephalus sanguineus; assembly: GCF_013339695.2. Lineage (NCBI taxonomy): Eukaryota > Metazoa > Arthropoda > Arachnida > Ixodida > Ixodidae > Rhipicephalus > Rhipicephalus sanguineus. Next base: position 206,986,151 of record NC_051179.1, read on the forward strand.
TATTTCAGCAAGCCGCAATAGGCGAAGTCGCCTCCGGCGGTGGGGGAGCCTGGCACCACAAAAGACCGTTTCATGCTTGTGATCAATTAGGAACGCACCCTGACACGTTGGAGAGGTGGCTGAAAGCGCGACAAAAGATAGCCATCTTCTAGTCACTTCCACCGCGACTATGGGAACTGCTTTTAGAAGTGCCGCCGCTTTGAGAACTGAGCGCACGCGAAGCATCGCTAACCTCTGTTCCAAGGCGGTATCCGCGCGGGGGTCACGAAGTAATGGTTTACCAACCAAAAAAAATAGGCGAACTGCACTGGCCTTGAGAGACATCGACTTTCGTCGACAGAGGCCGACAACACTGCCTCCGCGATTCTGCCGTCTGCGGCGTCGCGCGCTTTACAAGGCCATTCTGGTGAGGGGAAACCATCGCCGCTCTTCTGTCGCGACCGGCGGTGCGCCTTGCTTGTCTTGGCACAAAAACAAATGAAAAAAGAACCGTCAACCCTCTGGAAACACGCGTTCGATCCTTTCGACAAAAAGAAAAATGTAACGAGATACCCTTCTCTTGCATTGTATCGCGATACAAGCGATACATCGTAAAAGTATCACTACTGAAATACAAATACATTTTTCAAATGTATCTTGATACAGAAATACAGATACT
>NC_051179.1:206986908-207008338 GCF_013339695.2 Rhipicephalus sanguineus
TTCTAAAGGGGAACCGTTTGTCCGCCTTAGTTTTCAAGGAGTTGCTCGTTGGGTACGACGGCACGCGTCACATGTACATCTGAGCGCGTTCCCGTGAAGATGCCTGGACGCGCCGTCCCTCTTCTACATCATGCGTCTGTCGGATTTGTTCCTTTTTATCTTTCCTTTGTAGCTCAGGCAGTGCCGCCGCCGCCTCACTCCGCTCGTGTGAGGGAACGCCGCTATGGCGCCGAGCGGACGCATGTCACGTTGGCTCTGCGCATTTCGTAGTTTTTGACCCGGACCACCCTCTTTTCGTCGCCGACAGTCTGTCGGACATTCAAGTGCTCAACAGAGGGACCACACGGACCCAACTTCTAGTCGGTAGGACAATTTTTTTCGCCCATTTCCGACTTGTAAAGTGACGAAGCGAGCGCTGGCTCGCTAAGCCTAACGGCAGACCAAACTCGCCTCGGCGAGTGACGGGGCTGCCAGGCCTCGCGGCGGGGCCCACAACCCATGATGGATCCCACTCAGCACTCAACGAGTACTTGCACGAACCACGACATGGACTCGCGACCGGACGACGACCAATTCAACTCCCCCCTTCCGGCCGACCCCTCTGACCTCGACGAACTTACAATCGGTGAGCGATGAGGGACGACCGTGGAACAACTCAACCACCTCAGGAATCCGAGGGACCCGCTGATGACCAGGATCCAAACTGGAAATTGGCGTTGTCTCGTCGCTCCCGACAGAAGCAAAACAGACGCGAACGCGAGCGGGCAGCAACGCAGCAGCAGGCCGGGCAAGCTGCGGCCCCGAACGCCACCGGGAACGCTTCAACAGGGCATCACTCCGTTAACCCGTCTGCCGCGGTAGCGGCGGCGTCTCCGACAACAACAGTCTCCACAGCGTCGCGTCAGCTGCGACGAAAGCTGCCGCCGCTGCCTCGAAGCGACCTTAAAATTGTGCTACGACCGAAGAAAGGCCTTGCCATCAAAGAATACTCTACGCACCAAATCTCTCGTGCCATAGTGGCAGCCTGCACACCCCACCCTCAATGCACGGGCAACGATTTCATTGTCCGGATTCGACCCGGATCCAACATCATCATCGTAAGCACACCGCACGAAGAGACAGCGCGGGTACTTCGCCGAGTGAACACCCTCACCCTGGGTGGCAAAAACTAAGAGTTCAACGCATATGTGGCTGCCCCGGAAGGCACCTTGCGTGGTGTTATCCACGGCATCGATCCAGGAACACCACCAGAAGAGCTCTTAGCAAACCTACGGGTACGCACGCAGGGCGTCAAGGTGCATAGTGCCCGAATGCTAGGAGACACTAACACAGCAGTCGTCACATTCGACGGCAGCATGATCCCCCGATACGTGCTCTACTACGGGGGTGAGGTGGCGTGCCATCCTTACAAAGCTACCCGACAAGTCTGCAAGGTCTGTCTGCAACAGGGACACAGATCAGACGTGTGCCCTAACCCGACAGCTCCTGTGTGCCGCAGTTGCGGTCTTCTCAACCTACCGACGGACCATCCCTGCGCCCCTCAGTGCCAGATATAGTGGGGAGGGACACCTCACAGGCGCTAAGGAGTGTCGCCAACGGCTGAAGACGATTCGCCACATCCACCACCCCACCAGACCAAAGCGTACAGTGAACGCGGTCGTAAGCCACAACGCCGCCCTCGATGGTTCAGCTCGGAGAGGGACGCGTCACGCGGCGGATCCAGATCTGGGTCTCGATCCAGATCCAGGTCCAGATCCTTCCCGCCCCTTCCCCCGGCGGACTTGGACCACGACCAAACCCAGGGCAGCCCCCGGAACCACCAGGACACCGAGCAACAACAGCAGCAGCAGCAGCACCAGCAGCAGCGCCACATAGCGCCAAAGGCACCAAGATTAAGAATCCTAACGCATGCCCCGCGGGGGATGGCACTAAGGTGAGCTGGCTGGCAGAAGGTTCGGCTCCCGCGGCTCCGCACTCGCTAAACCAACCCCACCCGCACTTGTTTGACAGCCTAGCTCGCGAAAATCAGGCACTAAAACGCGAATTACAAACCCTACGAGCCACACATGCTAGGGAACTGGCAGAGTTAAGAGCCCTCATCACGGGGCTTCGTGCCTCACACCCCGCCCCAACCTCCACGAACTCCCCTGCCCCCGTAGCCCCGCAATCCTCCAATGACTCTCCGGTCACCCTTTCAACGCTTCAGAGCATGATGAGGGATCTAACACAGCAGATTACGCACCAACTTACGCAGCAGCTTAACCAAACCCTCTTGCACCAGACCACACAACTAAGTGCTCGTCTCGACACCATTGAAAATGGAATTGACGCACGAATCAGCGAACAAAGCAGCATCGCGCGGAAAAAGCGAGCCACCACTGGCACCACACGTGCCGCCACACAACCACTCTTAGACCCCGGTGTCTTAACGCTGGCTCCCCAAATCACTCACTCCACCTCTCAGAAATAGTATGGGCAGCGCACCTTCTCCATTTCAAAAATCCTTAGAAATTTGGCAGTGGAACTGCCGCGGCTACCGTCGTAAACGGGGCCTTTTACAACAATTTATTCAGAAGCAACTGGTACCGCCGGATATCATCGCACTTCAGGAGACAGGGACAACCCTGCACTAGCCGGATACGAGGTCTTTGTGGGTCCGGAGGATGGAAAAGGTGGCCATCCTAGTTAAGAAGGCCATAAACGGTCATTGGTCACGACACCATACCTGACACTAATGTTGACCATGTAATTATTGAGCTGATCCTGCAAGTAAAAAAGCAGATGAAGAAGAACAGCTTAATCGTGCTCAATGTTATAGCCCGCCTCGGCAATCGGACGCGGATTTACGGAAACTCATTCGTGGAGCATGCCGTATCGCACAAGGCAAAGAAATCATCATACTAGGTGACTTTAACGCACACCATGATCGGTGGGGGCTACCGCAAAAGAGATGCCAAGGGGAGACAGTTAGACACAGCTATAGACGACTTTCAACTTGTCTTGCTTAACGATCCAGCTGCACCCACACGACTGGGCAACAGTGTATGCCAAGACACCAGTCCCGACCTTACCCTAGTTCGGGGCAACGCGACGTACACATGGGAAAATATGCAAGAGACTTTGGGCAGTGACCATTGCATCGTCCGAATCCAACTCACGGAGTGCGCCAAAAGCCACCCCATTGGGCAAGCAAAGATCACTGACTGGGATGCCTTTCCGTAAAGAAAGCACGTTGGCTCTCGATCATCTTTCAGATCTTGGTGATTGGACTGCTCAGTTAAGAAAACTGAGGGACAAATGCACCAAGAACATAGCCAGAACATTAAAGAACCCAGAAGTTGACGGCCATCTACTCCACCTCTGGGAAGCACGTCGCAGCCTCATCAAGAGGTGGAAAACACAGAAGCACAATCGCAAATTAAAGCTTAGAATTACCGCCCTAACAACTCAGGCGGAACTATATGCGATGCAGCTAACCCGCCTTAATTGGGCTCAATTCAGCGACAGCCTTCAAAAGTCCCTGGGGACGGCCCGCACTTGGAATATCTTAAAGTCTCTTATCGACCCCACAAAAACAAAGAATGAAACAACTAAAGCAATAACACGACTAGTCCACACCTATCCAGGTACTGAAGATCAACTCTTGGAGCAGGTCCGACGCAAGTGCTTTGGCACCACTAATCCTCCTCCTATCAGGGCACGTATCAAGGGGAGCCAAACCAATACCTAGACCGCCCAATAACGTTTGACGAGGTCTATGCCGCAATCCGCAGCAGCACTCGTAATACAGCCTCCGGTGCCGATGATGTCCACTACAGCCTCATACGGAATCTCAGCGATGCAGCTGTGCATGATCTCACGACCTTCCTCAACGCACACTGGGAGCAGGGTACAGTCCCGCCCGAATGGAAAACACGCCAAGATAATTTTGATTCCAAAACCAGGCAAGGCGCTTCAGATCGAGAACCTTCGACCCATCTCTCTGACCTCCTGCCTTGGCAAACTTTATGAGAGAGTGATTACCACCCGTCTCCAGAACTACCTAGAAGACCACTCACTCCTTCCTAATACCATGTTTGGCTTCCGGGCTCGCTTATCAACTCAAGATGTGCTCCTTCAAATTAAAGAGGAAGTCCTCGAGAGAGTGCCCCAGCACGGAGCCCACATCCTCCTGGCCCTGGACATTAAAGGCGCTTTTGACAATGTCAGTCATCGAGCTATACTAGACTCACTCGCTGCCCTCAATTGCGGCCACCGAACCTATGAATACGTCAAGACGTTCCTTACAAATCGCACTGCGACGATAGGGCTGGGCACACTTCGATCTGCCACACTGTCTGTTCCTAACAAGGGAACCCCGCAGGGGTCTGTAATATCCCCGCTGCTTTTCAATGTAGCAATGATAGGCCTCGCGCGGAAACTACAACAAATCGAGGGAGTTCACCATGCGCTTTATGCGGATGATATTACGCTATGGGCCACACAGGGTTCCCTCGGAGAAAAGAGACTCATCTGCAACAAGCGGCTACCTGCGTTGAGGATTACGTGCGTAATTGTGGCCTCGCCTGCTCCACAGAGAAGTCGGAGCTTCTCCGCATCTGGCATTCGAAGAAAAATAAACCCAACCCCCAAGATCCCAGCCATCGGCTACGCATTATGCTGGCCGGGCAAGAAATGCCGGAAAAAACTATTGTACGCATCCTGGGCATGTGGATACAGTCGAACCGTCAGAGCAGCCACACTCTCAGCACCCTTCGCACCACCACTCTACAGGTCTCTCGTATGATTGCGCGAGTGACCACTCGTCGCCACGGTATGCGAGAGGAGGATACACTAAAACTCGTACGCAGCCTCGTCGTCAGCAGAGTGACCTACAGCCTTCCTTATCAGCGTCTCACTAAAGCGGAGGTAGACCAGATAGACGCTATGTTACGACGGGCTTACAAGGCAGCCCTTAAGCTCCCACTAGGAACCTCTAACAACAAACTTTTAAGTCTCGGTGTTCACAACACATTTGAAGAGTTACGGGAAGCGCAACTGGCCACCCAACTCTCCCGGCTCGCGCAGACTTCTACCGGCAGGGACCTACTGCGGAGCCTTGGGCATATGGGCCTCCTTCGAGATGTCGCTAAACAACAGCCTATTCCATCAAACCTCCAAGCAACCTACAAGGTTGCCCCCATACCCCGTAATATGGATCCTCAACTACATCACGGCAGGCGGGAGGCCCGAGTCGAGGCTCTACGCAAACAACACTTAAATAAGACGAGCGCAAGATATGTAGATGCAGCGCTCTACACTGGTAATAGCAATAAGGCTGTAGCCACGGTGGTCGACCATCGTCTTCGCGAAATCACCAGTGCATCAATCCGCTGCTCTTCCATTACGGAGGCTGAAGAAACGGCCATCGCTTTGGCCATTGCCACCGGCAACCACCAAAGGCGGTCACTAGATATCCTCACGGACTCTCAAGCGGCCTGTAGAAATTTCTTGAATGGGCGAGTCGGTCAAGCGGCGATTAGCATTCTCCGTGGTGCACCAGATCCCAACGACACCCTTGACACACGAAACCCCATCATCCGGCACAGGATAATATGGACGCCTGGTCACATGGGGCTGGAGGGGAACCAGGAGGCAGACAGGGTGGCTCGAGGGTACACAACAGACCGAGCACCTCATGATCCGGCCTCCGAGGAGCCTATCCCGGTCCCGTGTGAGTATGCGGCCATCCTAAATCACTACAAGGGACTCAGACGTATCTACTCCCTCCCCCATAAGAAGCTCACAAAGGAGGAAGCTACCAGCTGGCGCTTAATCCAGACCGGAACGTATCCGAACTTACATTTTCTCAATAAAGTGCACCCAACAGAGTACCCTGCGCGCTGCCCATGGTGCTCTGAGAAACCCACATTAATACACATTACATGGACTTGCCGGGCCATCCCCGGTCTGCCCCCCATTGACCAAGCTAGTGTGGAGCGGTGGGAGGAGTTGCTAGCCAGCGATAACCTTGATGATCAGATCAGTTTGATCGACAGGGCACGCAGGGCGGCAACTGCCTGTGGCGTCCTGGACTGAGGGCAGCCAGCACTGCTAGATGGTACTTGCGGACCAAGCATCACAAACCCCTTTCTGTTAATAAATGTTTTTTCCTCCTCCTCCTCCTCCGCTCGTGTGGCATATCTTAAGCCACCGCATGCAGCAGCGTCGTAGTGACGCGTTCTCGTTGGTAGCCTGCACAGCGCCAGGAGTGGAGACGCGCGAGTCTCAAAACACCGCGTCTCTTAGAGCGCCAGCGTGACAACATGGGGGATGCAAGACGCCGCCCTGTGGGTGTGAACACAACTTAACGAAAGATTACCTCTACTGATTACCGTCGTGTGGCACCACGTAAAGGGTACTCTCCCCATGAATGCGAAGCACGCGCGAAGGCTAGCCGACGGGGGAGAGTAGGAAAGGACAAGAGGAAAAGGTGGTGACCGGCCGGATCGGACGCACCTCACTATCATCGAAAAAGATGAGGAGGCGCTGTTCAAGTGTTCTTGGCCTTTAGTTGATACACGGCTGCGTTCTTTCATCGCCACATGGAACGGGGCTTCACGCTCGATGATGGACACGTCAGCAGCATGTTTCGATGCGCGTCCTTCAAATAGCGTGAAGGCCTCTACAATAAAGGAACGCCGCCGCATCGTTCCCATCGTCCGCATCGACAACTTCGGCCGATTTGGCGCTCACCTGAAAAAAGGGCGCCGCCACCACCCTGTTCCAGGGGGGGGGGGGGCAATAGATGGCTATGGCAATCGCCCAGCGATTGCCATAGCCATAGCCATAGCCAATACGACGTGATAGCCTTTCACCAATGCGTCTCTTCAACCAATCGCGTTTGTGTGTTACATCTTGACGGAAGAGATCGCGCTAGTGTCTTGTTTAGTTGCTCTTTGGACTCGCCATGGGTCGGACGACTGACGTACGTTCCAAAGAGGAGCAGTGGCAGCACGAAGAACGTCGGCGCGACCAGAAGCGCGTGTGTGCGCGTCGTGGTCGAGCCAGGATGCCACGGACGACGATCGAGCAAGTGAAGCCAAACACACGCGCGAAATGTCGCCCACAGAACGCTTCGCCAAATTCGCTGGTCTTCCGTCTTCACAAAATGTTTGAAGGCCTCTAAGTTTTTACTGCGTCTTCTCTACAATAGGAAACACTCAGACGATCCCGTATACATTCGTCTAAGGCAACTCGAAGGCGAAGGCCATCTTCTTTTTTCTTTTCAGTCGATGTATTGATCGTCCCCCGCCTTCTGCACCTAGCGTGGTTTAGTACTGCCTCCAGCATCGGAGCCATTGCAAGATTTCTGCACCTCACCTGATTTTTCGCCGGCTCCGCAATCAATCAGCTTTTGACCAAGCGAAGACGATATCTGAAGAAGTCATCATGTGACGTCATGATTACGTTAGTCATTTTGGCGATATGTCACGTCATTATGACGTCATGTGGTGCAACTGAGGCTTTGTGGTGCAACTGTGGTGCAACTGAGGCTTTGGCCTTAATGAAGCGCGGAGCGTGCAGGACCACCGCTGTGTAAATAGAAATTCAATGATGGCATGTGAGAGCGTAGCCTAGCAGTTTTAAGTACAACGCAAAAATTCATATGCCATAATGTACTGTCACGATCAATATCACTTGCAACACGGGAGCACGTGGCCTCGCAAGTTTTAAGATCACCCATGGCATCCACTATTCTTTATTTCCACAAGTACACGCGGTTCATCTACTTTTGGGATGACCCCAAATAAAAATATATAATTTAGTTGCAGAAATTAAAGCAAGTTGTGGCCACGCGCCATCTTTGAACTCGTGAGTCCACGTGCTCCCGTCTTGCAGGTCATACTGAGCGCGACTGTAATTTTCCAGGGCTCAATGGGTGATTAATATCCCAGAAATTGCTTACAGGTGGTATAGAAAATTGTGGTATCTTCATTTGCCTCCGAATGCGAGCCGCTAAGATAAAGAGCTTATGTGAGGAGAATGCTAATAGCTTTCGCCAATGCATCAGCACGTTCATTTAGAAATACGCCTCTACGCACTGGCACCCATATTATGCGAACATACATTACGTGCTCAGGTATTAGGGATTTGTACAGACTCCAAACTTTCGAATCAAAAGATCTTTGAGCACTTAATGACGCGATCAATTTACGAAGAGTCAATGCTAATGCTAATAATTATGGAATGAGGATGGGTGTAAAATCTTGAATGCGGAGAGAACGGGACCAGTCGAGAAGGATGCAGTGTATACCGATAAAGCGCTTTTCTTCTACTTGCGATGCGCCAGTCGCAATGACGACATTTGGTTGTATTCTTAGCACGTAGCCCTGTAGAGTATCGCTTAAAGGGCCCCTGACAGCCAATTTTTTGTTTGTGACATTTATGTTGTAATAAGTAGGTCTATGTCTTGTAATCACGGAATGACACCGTAAATCCTCCTACGTGATGTCTAATTAATCCTAGCAGCGTTAGTTATGGTCATTTTTAGTGCAGGTTCAAAACGCGCGCCGAAAGAGGATAAGAAACTAGCGCCGCGCCGCGGCGGTCGCGCCTCGGGGCACGCGTGATGACGTGCGCTCAGTATTGGGTGACGTCAGCCACGCGCTTGTTGAATTACCAGTTGGAAAACACACACACGGAGAGCTCACGCTGCCTGCCGACACGCACCGAAGAAGGAGAAGTTGGGAGGAGCAAAGAGCAAACATGCTTCGCAATATACCACAATACCACAGTGCGCCGCGCATATTTCTGTCTGTGATGTCGACAATACTTGATCTACCTCTGCAATGTCACAAGGGGCCTACGTCTACGTCATACTAGTGGTTATGTTGATAGGAGTTCAAAATTGAGATGAGCACTCAGGCTCACTTTAAAACCAAATTAAAATATCTTAGAGGCAACGCTCGTCACCCATAATCGGTCAGAAGTGCCCCCGCATGCAGGAATATCAAACAACACAAGCATCTCGAGTTTCCAAATTCGGTGTCAGGGGTCCTTTAACAATCGGCTCGGTAGGCGTGTTGCATAATTACGTAATATGTCATGAAAGTAGGCAGGGGCGTAGCCAAGGGGGGGTTGGGGGGTTCAAATTCCCCCTGAAATTTTTCAGTTTTGCTTGCGTATATAGACATGCACACATACAAACGCACGCACGAACATACATAAAGTATGGTTGAACCCCCCCCGAAAAAAATTTCTGGCTACGCCCCTGAAAGTAGGTTAGGAGAGAATGCTTCTCGTTGCAGATAGCAATAACCGCCCTGACTTGAACGTTCACTGGATTCAGAAGAGATCGTACAAATTTTACTTAAGGTGTGTGCAATGTCGGCCAATGTAAATCGAACTATAAACCAGACTGTGACATGAAAACTATTTGATTGCACCTCAAGAGGAATCGTATGCCTTTAAATATGTTTGTAGCGCAAGTATTGTGAACCTGTTTATCAGAGAATGAATTCTTCATGCCAGATAGAAAAGATTATTCGCAACATTTACGTAACCCTAAGCACTTTCTTTGTGCCTGCCCCTCGAAAACAACAATAAAACGAGGCAGCGTACGGTTGCGCCGGAATATAAAACAAATACAGATTCCAGTACAGGTACCGCACACAGACGGTATATTGTTAATAACGTATTTGAGCGCATACCTGACCTCCTATCTTTTACTGTCCGTAATATACCAAGTGCCCGAACGCCCTTCGCTGCAATATAGTCGTGATTTTGTCATAAGCGACAGCTCTCACAAATCACTCGCGAGTGCTTGACGTTTTGTACCTCTGGGCTTGTACGTCAAGCTATGCTAAGCTACGTATGTCAGCTTGCACGAAAGAGAAAGCTGTACTGGGTCTTTCAGAGGGAGTGCTAGCAATGCGCACTTGCTCTCGCATTCAACATCATCATCATCATCATCATCATCATCAGTCTGTCTACGCCAACTGCAGGGCAAAGGCCTCTCCCATGTTCCGCCAATCAACTCGGTCCCATGCTTTCTGCTGCCACGTTATACCTACAAACTTCTTAATATATTCTACCCACCTAATTTTCTGTCTCCCCCTCACGCGTTTGCCATCTCTTGGAATCCGGTCAGTTACCCTTAAAGACCATCGGTTACCCTGCCGACGTGCTACGTGCCCGGCCCATATCCATTTCTTCTTCTTGATTTCAACTATGATATCCTTAACCCCCATTTGTTCCCTGACCCACTCAGCTGTCTTCCTGTCTCTAAGGTTACACCTATCATTTTCCTCTCCATCGCTCACTGCGTCGTCCTTAGTTTAAGTTGAACCCTCTTTGTAAGTCTCCAGGTTTCTAGTCTGTAGCTAAGTACCGGTAAGATTCAGCTGCTATATACCTTCCTCTTGAGGGATAGTGGTAGCCTACCATTCATGATTTATTAATGAATAGATAATAATAAACTATTAAACATTAAAAGCGACAGCACTGCCCCATGGGGTGCTACTTTTGTCTCTTTAAGGCATAGGCGTCCGCAGGGTTCCCCTTGAGGGGGGCGAAGGTTCATCGCAGCGACCGCGGCTCCATAAAAAGTGAAAGTATGGGGCAGACATTGCACCTCCCTCTATCTTAGGGGACTAGAAGGGGCGCACGCCTATATTTATAGGTACCCGATGGAAAGCCGCTTTCACAGCGGCTTCGCGATAAACTTTGTTATGACAAAAAAATTCTGTACTCCGCGCTTGTAAATAGAATTCCTTGATGGGCGAATTCGGTTATGGTCTTAAATTAATAGCAGCGCGAAAAAAAGACAGGACAAGAGATCCAAACGAGACGAGCGCTCTGCTTTTAGTTCACGATGCTTGTTAAACATTTCGGAAAGCTGAGTTCTCTCAAACGTCTGACTAGTACTTCGTTTTGAACACTAATTACAGAGAACTGACATAAAACAATTTATGAAAAGGTCATAATCACAGCAACGCAATTGAATTTCCAGTCAAAGACAAGTTGGCATTGATTTAAATGTAAATATGAAAAGAGCATGTCAAAAAGCGATACAATAAGTGTGCAAACAAAAATATTGTCGACATAACAAAAGTGCACTTTCGTTGCTTTTGTTATATCAACAGTAACTAAAGCTGCATACTGCCCTTGGCTCCGCGCAAGTTTTACACGACTTTGGAAGTCAATATGCGCCGGCAACTTCGAACACCCCTGTCTTAATGCAATGTGACATGGGCAAAGAAAGATTTCGTGATCTACAAACTTCATTACATGAACCTTTAATGATCTTTTCGTCACAATCACAGAATTAGATTTTAATGCGACTGGCCTGACATTATCGTTGTTGCGCTGTGGCACATTAGGAATCCAGCGAATAAGGTAAAGCTGCTTTTCAAATGTCTTGATTTCTCGAGAGAAAGAAATCGGAGAAGTTACGCTCTAGTGGTGCGAAGACTGCGGAAAAAGCGTAGCTTGTGGCGTTTCCCCTCCCCCTTTCACTCCTCCTCACATCACTTCTCTTTCCCTCACTTCCATGTCCCACCCCTCGATATACGATAGTATAGTAAACATGGCTATGCTATGTTTTACCATCTCTCTTGCTCCTCTCCTCACTCTCTCTTAACCTCCCCACCATCTTGCTGTGCTATACTATACGTGGCTACAGTATGCTTTGTATATCCCTCTTCCTTTTAGGTCTACCTCTTTTTCTCTATGTATTTGCTTTTCTCTCTTTCTTTCATTATCTTTCTCTCTTTCTTTCTAAGTCTGCCTTGCTCTCTGTTTTCTATCTCTTTTTTGTCTATTTCTTCCGTATATCTTTCTTTCTCTCTCTCTCTCTGTTCTCGTTCTTTTGCCCATCCGAATTGTTGCATATCACACGGGACAAATCGGCGCACGTGTTCCGGGAGTGAAGAAGCAGATCAAGAAGAGGATGAAGAGAGCGCGCCGGCCGACCAACGCACTTGAAGGTAGAGGCCGATCATGATGATGATAGCTTTTGCTCAATCTGCATGGCATAACCTCGAGCTTAAACAGCTCAGCTGTTAAAAAAAATATTGACGCGAACTGGTTTTGTCAAAACGTCATGCATTGCGTTTGGGTATAGAACCACGATTCACGCGCATAAAAGCAAGGCTTAGCGCCGTTTCTCGTTTTCACGTGCCCTTGGTTTGCCTCGCCTTAGACAGTAGCTCGACTTAGCCAATCACCATTCAGACCGTTTTGATATGCGTATTTTAATGTGATAGCGTTAACGAGCTCGCTTCGCAAAAATTCTGGCGCCGGCTTCGCCCGTTGTGAGCGAAAAATGGGTGTCTTGTATGAGCGAAAACTGTAGATACAAGTGAATAAAACAATGCATAAGATATTCTGCTCCCGTTGGATTCGACGCCAGGCCTTCTCCATGGCACACGGGTCTTTTACCGCAGAGCCCCGCCACTGACCGAAGCTGCTTCGGAAAAAAAAGAGTGCGGGGAAGCCCACGCATTCTGGGGATCAATTTTCGTGCGAAGCAGTCACGCAGTACGAAGCCATGCTGGATTTTTCGCTTTGAGGCAAGCGTTACGAATTGGTTCAAATGTCTTCGTGTAAATTGAGTAGTTGAGCGCAAATCGTGTGTTTACCGGGCACACCTTTTACTCTGGGTTGCGCTAAACACTCAAAACGTCATGGGTTACCAACACGCCCAAACTGCCCGCTGCTTTCATTTATTGCGATAGTAATTATATGGACAGTCTCGGCTGGAAAATGTCCGTCCCCGTCATTCACCGTATATGTATAAGTATGTATATATATAGAAAAGCCAGAAAAAATAATTCAGAAATTCCTTCCGACGCGCGGAATCGAACGGGCGACCTCTCGCTTTGCAGCTCGCCGCGTTAGACGTTAGGCCACGACAGCACCGTCTTTCAGCCTGCTAACAGCGAGCTATTTATATACACCATGTAATTCAGCATGCTTTCTTAGTGGCCACATAGATGGCGCGACGTTTGCGCGTGTGGCGCGCTTTAAAGATCGTCGCCCCGCTCCTGCGAACGCCGTTGCTCTTCGCTCTACAGGGCGTGGTGGCTTTCGTGCGCTTATCTGGAGGAAAGAAGGGGCGGCCGGTGGGGTGCTTCGCTTCGCTCGTTGCAGCGGCTGCTTTGCGAAAGGAGCGCGCTGTTCAAACAGAAATAAGTAACAACTGAGACAATTAGTTCGCGCTCGTCTTGTGTGTACCTGTTCGTTCGTTTCGTGCGTCCTGCTTTATGTTTGAGCAGTGCGCTTCAAGTGTCGATCTGTGACGCATTAGTACGCGCTCGTCCTGTGTGCGTTCTTTTCGTGCGTCCTTTGGGCTCGAGCGACGCGCTGGCAATTTCGAGCTGCTTTCCGTTCTTCGCGTTACATTACAATTTATTGCTATCGCATTCATTGCCTCGCCGTTGCGGCGAAACCGTGACTTTTTTGAGGGCATCAACAATGCTCACAACTGAAAGTCCTTTGATGGTCTTTTCGTGACTCAATATTTTCACAGTGAACGGAAATAAAAGAGGTAGATGCATGGTGGCTTGTTTAAGAAAGCAAAAAAACTATTTGGTTAACAAAAGATATACAGTCAAAGCAACCATAAACTGGTCCAACAAGAAACAGTAATAGAAAGATGACTGCAAAATCTGCAAGGCGAAGAAATAACGAAGTGAGAATTAGACATCTAGCCAAATCATAGCAGCCTGCTACAATGGAGATCCATACAAGTGCCTTCAAGGTGAAACTTCATATCCGAGACAACTTTCTCCTGGACGGACGAACACACAGGGTCCGTCGTCTTTTGCCCTGTTATTTTACGATCAAGAGCAACCAACTAGCCCGATTTACTGCCATTGTGAATTTTCTCCTGGTCTCGGACTCACATTCAGGACCATCTCCTTTCTAAGGCAGGCATATGTGATTAAGTGATTGGGTGGCTGCAGGTGGTAGCATGAAGTTGCAATTATGAAAGAGCTTAAAAAAACCGAAGGTCTCAAAAAGAAATTCTGCGGAAACATATGTGGAAAAAAAAGGTAGATTACTTTGTTTCACGTTGTCCTTGTACATCACCACCTTGAAAATGTTTCCTCAACTGTGAAGCCTTATTGTGGAGGAACCCATGTCGGTTTGCTTTGTATGAACTTGTTAAGGTTTAATGGATATCTCCTAGAGAATATGGGACGAGCTGCAAATTGTCCAACTGGACTTTCCACGTTAATTGCTATTACAATGAAACAGGAACCATTTCAGGCATATGCTCACCGCACTTTACGAGAAGTACTTCCACTCATGACTACGTAGCTACTCAATCAATATAGAGGGAAACACCCAAACTGAACTGAACAAACATTCAATGACATTGCCCATTTAAAAATATTTTGTAATACAGTTTGTGGAGATGGGTTTGCGAGACGCTGACTCTTCGAGGCGACCGGCAAGGGACGCGACGTTCTCCACTGCCGCAGCGAACAAAGACGCTACGGCCGGGTTCGTCGCCTCTCTGGCACGGCGCAGAAAAGGCACTCGAGGCAGGTTGTCAACAAACACGGGTTTATAAACCCAAGATGCAGCACAATGCGACAATCACGGGCTTGCGGGCCGTCAGGGTAACTCCGCAAGACCGATCGAGAACGCCAGCCAGCGGCGCTACGACTATCACACAAAGGGAGGCAGTCGAGCACACGGCCGAGAAGCCGCCTGCCAGAGCAGCGCGGGAACCTCTCGTGCAGGTCCGAGAGCATCTGATGCGGGCAAGCCAGCGCCAGACAGAAGCGAGCTCATGGGTGAACGGGGTTGTCACTGGCGGCCATTGAGGACAGGCGTTGCGCAGTGACGTCGGCTAGCGTGGTGGCGCGAGCACTGTCCAGACATGTTCGGACAAGTGCACGCGCGCCGGGAAGCCGACGCATTACTCGCACCAGACAAAGAGGCCTGGCGCCGCCGCCATGGTTGCCGTACCGCCCATTACCGGCGGTTCCCGGCGCTCGAGTCGCGCGCGGCCAACACATGCGCTAGCTTGGGAACGAGGCGCCACAGGGGAGGGCGCTTTCGATTCCCACAAGTTAAAAGCAGAATCTATATGTAAACTGTCTGATGCAATGAAGGAAAGTGGTCGTTAGTGTTCTCAGTTTTCGGAGAATGATACTGTAGTACACAGCTATTTTTACAATTGAAGACGAGTTTGATGTTTCTTACCACGCTCACAACTGTTCATTCAGCCGCATTCATCATTATTCACTGATGTACAGAATGAACTTCCTGGCATATTCACCGCACTTGTGCACGTTAGACGCATTCAAAGAACTAATATCGACGCACGCTCTTTAACCCCCACTTCCGCGGTGACACACTCTCAGTAATGCTACTATAGGGCCAACTTCAGAGACGGGGGACGAAAGAACACCACACACACGAGCGCTAACTGCGTACTTACGTCCCAATGTTAACCTCCGACTGGCGAAGTCCGGGAGCACGACGTCACCCGCAATGTAGACGCGTCCCTTAGGAGCAGAAACCTTGGCTCGCTGGGATTCTCGAAGTAGACTCAGGGTCGGCCGCCACAAGCTTCCTACAGTTTCATCGATGAGTGCGCAAAAGTTCCGCCATATTTTCTTCTTAGCGCCTGGTGGAATTCCTAAGTACGCAGCTAGTGCTTGTGTGTGTGGTGTTCCTTTGTCCCTGGTCTCTGAAGTTGGCGCTATAATAGCATCAATGGATTACCAAGCAGCCCAAACATGCACATCACTCTCAGTAACAGGTACTCATTCACGAACCCCCGTATTTGCTCGAACGTAACGCGAGTGTTTTTTCCAGTTTTTTGCTACCTGATGTTGGCCCTCACGTTACAATCCAATACCGAAATAAGTATTATTCTTTCGTGGGAGGAACGAAAATCACCCCTCGCGTTACAATCGTGGTCGCGTTACAATCGAGTAAATACGGCACATCCCTAACTAAACATATATCACTTAAACCGCGAGGTGATATAAAGCGTGTTCGTTCAAGGCGCGAAAGGAAATCGCCGGATGTCGCCGCAGTGGCTATCAAGATATCTGATCCGTGCCGGCTGGCGTGCTTCGCATTTTGAGCGCCTCGTTTTCGCCAGCGTGGCAACCTATCTACGATGCACCAATGAAAATAGTCGAGCTGTGATAACCACAGCTCACGAGATGAACATTTCACGAGATCGGCGACACAGGTAGCGGGAGACGTACAGGCTGTCCAACGAATAACTATAAGCTTTTTGCTAGCCCACTCTACTTGACTATGCGTACCACGTACCTAATAAAACAACGGTTTAGCTACGACATCGCGATCTGCAATATACTTTATGTACTTTCTGCAAGGAAATGACTACTTTGGTCCTCGAAAATATCCTTCAACCCTATATTCAGTAGTAGCGTGCGCGGCCGAACCATCCGAATGTTTTTCCCCATTGTAGTGTGGATGTCATCTCTGATCGCGCTTTCGTGTGCTATATTTAGTAGACGTGAGGTATACGCAAGAGCCAAATGAGCACTCTGTCAATGCCGACACAAGTTCGTACAACGACACACCATACACGACACGACTAACCACGACCATCCAAAGTAACAAACAAGTACCGGCGCGAGAATGGGCGACAAAGTTTCCAGGGTGACCAGTCATGCAGGTGGACTGTACAGCAAGCTGTGCGGTTCAACTACATGACCACAAAGAACAACGGCAGATGAACGCCACCAAACAACTTAAATGAGATCAGCCTGTAGCTAGGAAGCACGCCATATGGAAAGGCAGGAGCACGTGCACGCAGCGGGTCGGTTATCACAAGACATCAAGTTATTGGAACTCACCGTACAATGCTTTGACAGGAACTGCCGAGACTGCCAGAGTGTTGACGCTGCATGACTGGACTTTGTTCTTGTAGCGAAAGGCGCGGGAACGTACCGAATCCAGGACGAAGCCTCCGCATAGAATAACCGGCGCAGCTCGTGAAATCTGAAACTACTGTCGCAACAACGGCGTGCGTAATATTGCGGTTTCCTAACAGTGTTCTTGAGCCCGATGGTGTCGTGCGGTGGCGGCGCGGATTTCAAGTTGTGCGTTCCAAGTTGTAATGCTGCAACAGCGAAATTGCTGTGGTACAGGCCCACACTCACCTAAAACCAACCACAGTAAACTCAACTACTTATCGTGCCGTCTAACAAAATTCTGTCGGAACATTGGTTCGGAACCACTGAGGGGCGCTACATGATGCTGAAGTTTCGTCGTTTTGGCGGCTTCGGTCCCGCAGCTGCTCCTGTACACGTACGGGTTTTTCTAACAGTGTAGCATAATCACTGGCAGCCTATGCTTATGTCCGCTTCAGGACAAAGGCTTCACCCAGAGATCTCGAAAATTCCATCTCTTGTACGAGCTGATTTGATTTTATCTCTGTGAACCTGTTAATTTTGTCCTTCGACTTAACACACTGCCCTCCTCGGATTTTTTTTACTTGTATTACTGTTACTCCGTTCTTAACCTTTAAGGCGAAAGGGTCTTAAAAGGGTGTGTGGTTCATCTATTTGGGGACAGATGGGGCTGCCACAACGACTAATCCTTTTAAGGACTAAAGGCATCGGATCTGACAGTTAGTCCCCATGAAGTTGCCCCTACAAGCTAACTGATAGTCCCCACATATCACCTTAATGGACCAACATTTAGTCCTCATATTTACATCTTATCGGGCCACTGTTAGTCCCTACAGCTGCACGTCGCCAGACGAACAGTCGGTCCACTCAAATACTCGTTGCGCATGATCTTTTCATCCCCCGTTCGCATAACGTGTTAATTCCCATGGATGATCTTTTCATCCCCCGTTCAGATAACCTGTTAATTCCCACGTATGATCTTTTCATCCCCCGCTAAGATAACCTGTTAATTCCCACGGATGACTTTCGGCAGTTACGCTCCGCAAGGCTAAAATGCTTTTTCGCGTAATTTTTTCCCTCGGCGATCAACAAATGGCGCGGAAAAGATTTCGAAAAAATAATTAGTCCTGCATGCTTCACTGCTTTCGCAGTCAATGCGGCAACGAAAGACAAAAGTGAGACAATAAAATGTTTTATTTTTCTCTGTGCGCATTAAGTTTCCACTTTCGTTCAGTGAATTTACTGTCAAGTGCGCAATACAGGGCCAGCCGCCGTGTCATATGTCGCAGCGTCCTTCTTGTGAGGCTCCTTTAACGAAACCGGTCGATTAAGTGAAGCAAAACGGAAAGGCGAGCTAGTTGGTACTGATTCATAATGGTGTAATAGTAGCGCAAAAAAGACGAGGACAAGAAAGTGAACACCACAAGCGCTTACTCACAACTGAAAGCTTTATTGCTTGAACAGAAAATATATCTAGTCGAGCGTCAAGTTTAGATATATTTTCTGTTCAAGCAATAAAGCTTTCAGTTGTGAGTAAGCGCTTGTGGTGTTCACTTTCTTGTCCTCGTCTTTTTTGCGCTACTATTACACCATTATGAAACGGTCGATTAAGACACGTTCGCGCCGAACGCTGAGCACGCAAGCGGGCAGGCGGATTTTCAAAGCGGACAAGCATCGAGGGCGCGCGGCTGTTAGACCGACCTAAAGCCCTTTGATCTAGAAAGTAGCGACACTCTGCTCCGCGCGCGCGTTGTCCTCCTCAATTCTCCTCAGATTTCTCCCCTCCCCTGGCCGGCGCGGTGCGCACGGTACGCTGAACCCTCCACTGACTCGTCGCAGCCGCATTAGAATCACTGCGCGCGCTTGTTTAACCGGCCCCTTGAAGCAATAAATGAGAACCTGTCTCTTAAGCAATAGTCATGACGAAAGTGGGCTTCCGATAGAACAAAGTGACAAATACATTTTTTAAGACGTACGCTTCGATAAAATACAAATAAGCGCTTCGAAAAAAATGAGTATACTAACTGGCGGCTGAGCAGTTTACTTCTCCGTCGCTTCCTCGGTTCTCCCTTACGCGGAGGTGTATTAAGTGCATATAATATAACTAGCATAAAGTATAGAGGCGAGAGTATTTTCATAATTTTGGTCTTCATGAGCTCGAAGAATGCAGCCAAGAAGGAATGTGGTGGTTTACTTAAATTGATTTGGGACAAATTACTGGGCCTGATGCCTTTTTGTGTCAATGCCGCTGTCAGACACGCACGCACGCACACGATACAGGTAAGCAGGCACACACACACGCTCATACACACGCGATACAGACACGCACATACATAGATACACACGATCATACGCACGCGATACAGGCACGCACTCACATACACACGCGGTATAGATACGCACATACATACACACGCGCGCGTACACACGTGATACCGACACACGTGCGCGCACATGCGAACAGACGCGCACGCACTTACATACACATGCGCATAGACACGCGCTACAGAAACGCATGTACATACATACATACATATACACACGCATACAGAAGCGATACAGACGCGCACGCACATACATGCAGACGCGATACAGACACGCATGCACATACATACATACACGCGATGCAGACACGCACGCGCACATGTCTACATACACACACGCGCATATACACGCGATACACACATGCACATAAATACACACGCGATACGGACACGCAGGCACAACATACGCACGCGATACAGCACACACGCACATACACAGCGATACAGAACACGCACGCCCGTACATGCACAAGCGCATACACATGCGATGCACACACTACATACATACGCACGTGATACGGGCACGCACGCACATACATGCACGCGCCACGAATACACACCAAAACGCACGCACGCGCAGCGCACACATATGTTCGCACACGCACAAACACGCGCGAAGGCACATGCACAACCGCACGCACATGCACTCACACGTTAACGTGCGTACACGCACATACAAACGCAGGCGCACATATGCACAACACACAAACACGCATGAACCTGCCACACGCCTGGAGGGTCATGGCGTGCGTGGGGCAACTGAAAGTGCGCGAAGTGTGCTTGCGCTCGCTTCATCGTGACGTCAGGGTCACCTGACTGGGAGGTAGCGCGCGTCGCCGCCATTCAGCGAGCGGATGCGACGGCTTCACGAGAGAGAGGGTGAAGAAAGAGGAGTTGACGGCGCGGCGAGGGTGAGGCGGCGTGGATAAAGAAGCGCCGCTACTTTCCAACATCAAGGCGCTTAAGACCGACCGCGTTTCGACCGCGGCACCTTCACACCGCGTTCCGCTCGGTGTGAACGTGCGTTTACTGGCATCGCAGAGACCAGCGCACACAACAGGCCGTCTGTTGTGGACAATGGGCTGCGTCCTGCAAAGCACAAAAAGATTGCAACTAGTTAGTCACATGTTATAGAGAGCACGAAGATACACCCAAATGGCAAATACGTGCACGGAGAAATAAAAACTTGCGTCTAAAATATCGCATGCAAATAAATTCACCATGAAGCCATACATTATCGAAGACGCATTTCGGGCGATATAGAGCTCAATGCGGCCGCCGCCGCCATCACGCCGGGGGCCCACAAACATGTAGTCAAATTTTCTGCGAGCCGCTTCGTGCAGCGCAAGTAAGCCCGCCAGCCGCTGCTGCCGCCAGCGAACTGGGAGGACAGTTAGCTTCCTTGGGAACGGTTTGCACACGGAACATATCTCTACACACGGCTTGCATATGCAGTGGTGCTCCTTCTGCAAACTAACTGGTGTGCACGCGGCACGCATGCCTCGTGGTTGTTCTTTCAACAGTCTATCCATTCATCGTGCGCGCTCAAGGGCTCCGTTACTCCACTTTCGTGTAATTTGTCTTAGAGCGATGCTATGTGAGTGTATGATTGAGTTCGGTTATGTGCTGAAGCATTCATGATGAATCCAGCTCGACCGTTTATAATAGGTAGGCAGCTTAAAACCTGCATTTGCGCAATGCATATGCCGTTCCAGCACATGGAATGCCTTATATTTATCTGCCATGTCGACAACAATGGGTTTGCACAACGTACTCTTAGCGCAGTCCCACATAACTAGAATGTTGTTGTTTTTCGGTAGCACCGTCCGAGGAGCGGGGGGGGGGGGGGGAGAGGGTTCGCTGCATTGACATAACTCAAATTCATAGTGCATGGGCTCTATCCCGGCGGGCACTGGGATATTCTTTGCTCAGTACGAGCAGTCGCTGCGATAGACGCCAGCAGTGACAGATACAGGAGGCGGCGACGCGGCTTAGCTGCTCCTACCTCGGAGGCCAACAGGTCCTCATTACGCAGACAAAAGCAGCGGTATCGTCCTACGACGTCCCATACTGAGGATGTCAACCCAGTCTGTTGGCCTTTTGGCCCCTAGTGAGCCCATACGATGCCTTATGTAATGAAAGTTTTTTTTCAACAGCACCACCACCACGCCCAAGAAGTGCTATTTGAATAAGCCTGTGCAGTGGAAGTCG